>NC_081394.1:5911263-5937591 GCF_030684315.1 Stegostoma tigrinum | reverse complement strand
CGCGAGAGGGCGAGAGAGAGTGAGCGCGCGCGAGAGGGCGACAGAGAGAGTGCGCGCGCGAGAGGGCGAGAGGAGGAGAGCGCGGCGCGCGAAGGAGGGCGAGAGAGAGAGCGCGCGCGCGAGAGGGCGAGAGAGAGAGCGCGCGCGCGAGAGGGGCGAGAGAGAGAGAGCGCGCGCGAGAGGGCGAACAGAGAGAGTGCGCGCGCGAGAGGGCGAGAGAGAGAGCTGCAGCGCGCCGAGAGGGGCGAGAGAGAGAGCGCGCGCGCGAGAGGGCGAGGAGAGAGAGAGCGCGCGCGAGAGGGCGAGAGAGAGAGAGCGCGCGCGAGAGCGAGAGAGAGAGAGACAGCGCGCGCGTGAGGGCGAGAGAGAGGAGCGCGCGCGCGAGAGGGCGAGAGAGAGCCGAGAGAGAGCTGAGCGCGCGCGCGAGAGGGCGAGAGAGAGAGCGCGCGCGCGAGAGGGCGAGAGAGAGAGAGCGCGGCGCGAGAGCGAGAGAGAGAGAGACAGCGCGCGCGTGAGGCGAGAGAGAGATCGCGCGACGCCGAGAGGGCGAGGGAGAGACCGCGCGCGCGAGAGGGCGAGGGAGAGAGCGCGCGCGCGAGAGGGCGAGGGAGAGAGCGCGCGCGCGAGAGGGCGAGGGAGAGAGCGCGCGCGCGAGATGGCGAGGGAGAGAGAGAGCGCGCGCGAGAGCGAGAGAGAGAGAGACAGCGCGCGCGTGAGGGCGAGAGAGAGATCGCGCAGCGCGAGAGGGCGAGAGAGAGAGCGCGCGCGAGAGGGGCGAGAGAGCGCGCGCGAGAGGGCGAGAGAGCGCGCGCGAGAGGGCGAGAGAGCGCGCGCGAGGAGGGCGAGAGAGCGCGCGCGAGAGGGCGAGAGCGCGAGAGGGCGAGAGAGAGAGAGAGTGAGAGCGCGCGAGAGGGCGAGAGAGAGAGCGCGCGCGCGAGAGCGAGAGAGAGAGAGACAGCGCGCGCGAGAGGGCGATGAGAGAGAGCGCGCGCGCGAGAGGGCGAGAGAGAGAGCGCGCACGCGAGAGGGCGAGAGAGAGAGCGCGCACGCGAGAGGGCGAGAGAGAGAGAGAGCGCGCGAGAGGGCGAGAGAGAGAGCGCGAGAGCGAGAGAGAGAGAGACAGCGCGCGCGAGAGGGCGAGAGAGAGAGCGCGCGCGCGAGTGGGCGAGAGAGAGAGCGCGCGCGCGAGAGGGCGAGAGAGAGAGCGCGCGCGCGAGAGAGAGCGCGCGCACGCGAGAGGGCAAGAGAGAGAGCGCGCGCCAGAGCGAGAGAGAGAGACAGCGCGCGCGTGGAGGGCGAGAGAGAGATAGCGCGCGCGCGATGAGGGCGAGAGAGAGAGCGCGCGCGCGAGAGCGAGAGAGAGAGAGACAGCGCGCGCGAGAGGGGCGAGAGAGAGAGCGCGCGCGCGAGAGGGCGAGAGAGAGAGCGCGCGGCGCGCGAGTGGGCGAGAGAGAGCGCGCGAGAGGGCGAGAGAGAGCGCGCGAGAGGGCGAGAGAGAGCGCGCGAGAGGGCGAGAGAGAGAGAGAGAGCGCGCGCGAGGGCGAGAGAGAGAGCGCGCGCGCGAGGGCGAGAGAGAGAGCGCGCGCGCGAGGGCGAGAGAGAGAGCGCGCGCGCGAGAGCGAGAGAGAGAGAGACAGCGCGCGTGTGAGAGCGAGAGTGAGAGAGAGACAGAGAGAGAGACAGCGTGCGCGCGAGAGGGAGAGAGCTGCGCGCCGCGAGAGGGGGAGAGCGCGCGCGCGAGAGGGGGAGAGCGCGCGCGAGAGGGAGAGGGAGAGCGCGCACGAGAGGGAGAGCGAGAGCGCGCACGAGAGGGGAGAGGGAGAGCGCGCACGAGTGGGAGAGGGAGAGCGCGCACGAGAGGGCGAGAGAGAGAGAGCGCACGCGCACGAGTGAGAGATCGCGCACAAGAGGGAAAGAGAGAGAGAGCGCACGTGCACGAGAGAGAGAGAGGGTGTGCGAGAGGGGCGTGCGGGAGGGAGCGCGCGCCAGAGAGGGCGAGTGGGAGGGAGCGCGCGCCAGAGAGGGCGAGCGGGAGGGAGCGCGCGTGAGAGCGAGAGAGAGACAGAGATAGAGACAGCACGCGCGCGAGAGCGAGAGAGCTGCGCGCGCGAGAGAGCGCGGGAGAGAGAGCGAGAGGGAGAGCGCGCGCGAGTGGGCGAGAGCGCGCGCGAAGTGGGCGAGAGCGCGCGCGAGTGGGCGAGAGAGAGGGAGTGCACGCGCACGAGACAGAGATCGCGCACGAGAGGGAGAGAGAGAGAGAGCGCACGTGCACGAGAGAGAGAGAGGGGTGTGCGAGAGGGCGAGCGGGAGGGAGCGCGCGCCAGAGAGGGCGAGCGGGAGGGAGCGCTGCGCCAGAGAGGGCGAGCGGGAGGGAGCGCGCGTGAGAGAGGGCAAGCGGGAGGGAGTGCGCGTGAGAGAGGGCAAGCGGGAGGGAGCGCGCACGAGAGCGGGCGAGAGGGAGGGAGCGCGAAAGGGAGGGGAGCGCGCGCGAGAGGGCGAGAGAGAGAGAGAGCGCACGTGCACGAGAGAGAGAGAGAGAGAGGGCGCGCGAGAGAGGGTGAGGAGGGAGAGAGCGCGTGCGTGAGAGAGAGAGAGAGAGCGCGCGCGCGCGAGAGGGCGAGGGAGAGAGCGCTCGCGCGAGAGGGCGAGGGAGAGAGCGTGCGCGCGAGAGGGCGAGGGAGAGAGCGCGCGCGCGAGAGGGCGAGGGAGAGAGCGCAGCGCGCGAGAGGGCGAGAGAGAGAGAGCGCGCGCGAGAGCGAGAGAGAGAGAGACAGCGCGCGCGTGAGGGCGAGAGAGAGATCGCGCGCGCGAGAGGGCGAGGGAGAGAGCGCGCGCGCGAGAGGGCGAGGGAGAGAGCGCGCGCGCGAGAGGGCGAGGGAGAGAGCGCTGCGCGCGAGAGGGCGAGGGAGAGAGCGCGCGCGCGAGATGGCGAGGGAGAGAGAGAGCGCGCGCGAGAGCGAGGAGAGAGAGAGAGACAGCGCGCGCGTGAGGGCGAGAGAGAGATCGCGCGCGCAAGAGGGCGAGAGAGAGATCGCGCGCAGCGAGAGGGCAAGAGAGCGCGCGCGAGAGGCGAGAGAGCGCGCGCGCGAGAGAGGGCGAGAGAGCGCGCGCGAGAGGGCGAGAGGGCGAGAGAGCGCGCGCGAGAGGGCGAGAGGGCGAGAGAGCGCGCGGAGGAGGGCGAGAGCGCGAGAGGGCGAGAGAGAGAGAGAGTGAGAGCGCGAGCGAGAGGGCGAGAGAGAGAGCGCGCGCGCGAGAGGGCGAGAGAGAGAGCGCGCGAGAGGGCGAGAGAGAGAGAGAGCGCGCGAGAGGGCGAGAGAGAGAGCGCGAGCGAGAGAGAGAGAGATGGAGAGTGCCAGCGAGAGAGAGAGAGTGCATGAACGAGTGAGAGAGAGAGAGAGAGAGAGAGACAGCGCGAGTGAGAAAGAGAGCATGAGCGAGACAGCGCGAGAGCGAGAAAGGACAGCCAGGGATGGATGGAAGAGTCAGGTTGAGGAAATAGAGAGAGGCACAAGAGATGGACGCAGCATGTCTGAGCTGACAAACGGAGACTGTCAGGATTTGCAATCCATACCTGGGGCCAGTCCAGGAGCGCAGCGGTCATCTGTCCGGTTTGATTCCAGTCCCCATCGATAGCCTGTCAGGCCAGAGAGCAGAAAGTGACTGCCAATCCTTTCCAAACCACACTCGCCTGCACATTTCACCAGGCCACTGCACAGAAAAATGTACAGTTTGACCTTCCTTTCAGTTCCACCGCAAGATTTATTGCCTATCCCTAACTGCCCCTTGAGCCATGTGACTGGCTCTGCCGCGTTTACGGTCAGCCACGTCATGGTGGGTCAGGAGGTCACGCGTAGGCCCAGACGGCGAAGAATGTTTGTGACCCTCACCCTCGAATTGTTGGATTTTTACTATAACCAGTGATAGTTTCATCATCGTCGTCCCCGACATGAGCAAATTGGTTCATCAAGTTGAAATCCCCATTGGTTCCTGGGCTGGGATATGACCCTCTCCATCTAGTAGCCTCCCGTGAGCATGTTTCCAGCCTGTTTTAGCCTTTGCTCCAAAGAGAAACCCTCCATATCGATGCATGGCATTAACTGTGTCGTTCAGGATTCAGGAGCTTCTGTGACAACAGACACTCTCACCCCTAAGCGGGAGCACTGGGCTGTACAATTTTGTTTCGAGCACTGCTCTCCCTCGGTGCTGACCCTCCGACTGCGTGGGGGCTCCCTCAGCTCTCACCCGCTTTCCAAAAGTGTGGGGGTTGGCGAGCTGCCTTCTTGAACCACCGGAGTCCACCAGCTGTGGGTTGACCCACAAAGCCCTTAGGGACAGAATTTAAAGATTTGGACCCGGCCAAGATGAAGGATCAGGGTTATATTTCCAAGTCAAGACGGGGGGAGTGACTCGGAGGAGAACGTTCAGGGGGCTGGTGTTCCCATGTACCTGCTGCCCCTTGTCCTTCTGGATGGAAGTGGGTCGTGGGTTTGGAAAGTGCTGCCTGAAGATCTTTGGTGAATCTCTGCAGCGCGTCTTGTAGATGGTACACACTGCTGCGACTGAGCGTCGGTGGGGGGAGGGAGCGGGATGTTTGTGGATTGAGCAGGGGCTGCACTTTCCCAGCCAGCAGAGATCACCACCAGATTTAGATGCCTGAGTGATAAGTGGGCAACGTCATACCAACCTGTGCTGGTGCCAATGCGCGGTGTGTGCCCATATCCGGGAGCTGCCTCACCTGCTTGCCCAGGAGAATGAGGTCCACCTTCTCCTGCTTGGCGAGAGCTGCCAGGATTTTGGAGACTTGCAGAGGGCCCAGAGTATCATAGTCTTTCCCCGTTACCTCCACGTGAATGCCCCGGTCAGCCCCCATGGCCAGGGCCGTGCGAATCGTCTCCTGAAAGAGAGACTGGAATTCTGAGAGGTGGTGGTTGGGTGGGAGGGGTGGGGGGGTATGGGGGAGAAGAGAGAGCGGGCATGACACAGGGGGCAAGTCAGACAGAGAGACCAGACACAAGGAAGCAGGAGAGGGAGAGAAAGGGAACGTGGGGGTGGCGGGAGAGAGAGAGAGCGAGAGCTGGCAAGAGGAGAGGCATGCAGGGAGGGAGGGTGGTGCAGAGGGCAGGGGGAGCGGGAAGGGCAGGGCGGAGGAGAGGGGGAGCAGAGACGGGGAGAGCATGGCGGGGGGAAGGGGAGGAAGCGGAGGAGAGGGGAGAGGGAGTGGACGAGAGTGGGTAGAGGGTAGGGAGTGGAGGGGAGAGGAGGGAAGGGGAGGGAGCGGGGGGGGAAGAGGAGGGAGCAGAGGTGGGGGAGGGAGAGGAGCAGGGGGGACAGGAGGAAACGATGGGGAGCGCACTAGTGTGGGTGTCTGGTGCTGAGAGAGAGTATGCGGGCCGGACGCGGCCAGGGACAGAATGGGAGCGCACAGCACAGCTGAGGGCTCCACAAGGCTCTCGATGTCCCAGGGAGTAACAGGATGAGCCCAGTAACTCGGGTGGGATTGCTCTGCTTATCCTGTTCAAGTCCCAGGCTTGGGGCTTCAATCCTGAACCAGGCGACCTGGACGGACAGTGCAACTCAATGCTCATTAACAGCAAGCCCTCAGTGACAATCCCCGGCCCTGACAGGTCCCGGCTATCCAGCAGTCTGTGAATTATTAACCCAGTGCAAACAGTCCACACCGGCAGACACAGGCATCCCAATGACAGGGAACTGACAAGGGTCTGAAACTGACACACAGGTTGCAGGCCAGCCTGACAACAAGATTGTGTTCCGTCATTCCCAAGCATTAGCCTGCATTTGTAAAACAGCATTACCAGAGTGAAACATCTCCCGGCATTCACAGGAGAGGCAGAGATTAATCAAACAATGTTAGCACTGGTCTGTTGATTGGGTGGGGGGGGGGGGGGGGGGGAGCATCCAGAATGAGGAGCCAGCAATACAGGACAGTCCCAAATAAACCCATGGCAGACTTCAGGAGAAAAATGTTACACCGGTGTGGGGGGGGTGGCGGAGAGTGGGGCATGCTCCCAAGATTGGGGAGAGGGGAAAGTGAAATTCACTCCGACCTGGAGTTTGGAGGGGGGGGCAGGTGGTGGGGTGTGGGTCTCATTCCCACAGAGAAGGGGTTGTGGGGGAGGGATGTGGGGTTGACGTCCCACAGAGAGGGGGGATCGGGGGTGGTGCGGGGTCAACCTCCCACAGAGAGGGGGTTGGGGGGGTGTGGGGTCTCCCTCCCACAGGAAAATGGGAGGTGTGGAGGAAATGTGGGGTCTCCCTCCCACAGAGCCGGGCAGCAGCCGGCGGGGGGAGGGGGGGTGGATGTGGGACTCACTCCAACAGGGAGTTGAGGGTGCAGAGAATGTGGGATTCACTCCCACAGGGAGTGGGGGGGGGGGAGCAGTGTAGAATAAGCTTGTAGGGTTTTACTCCATTAGAGAGTTGGAGGGTGGGGTGCAGAACGTGGGTTCTACTCCCCCAGGGAATTTGAGGTGGGGGTGGTGATTGTGGGACTCAGTGCTGGGGGTGAAATGAAGGAAGGGGTGGCAGGAGGCAGGTGGGCTAAGAGTGCTAGCAGAGGGCAAATAGGGCTGAATGGCCCATGCCCAAGCCTGGTCGAGGGGGTGAAGGCACTGACCTGACACTGCTGGGGGCCACAGCTCACCGCAATCACCTCCTGGGCGTGTTTCTTCTCTTTCAGCCGGACTGCCTCTTCCACAGCGATTTCACAGAAAGGGTTCATGGAATGTTTCACCCCGTCAGTCACCACACCGGTGTGATCTGGCTTCACGCGGATCTGTACGTACACAGGAACAGACAGAGAGTCTAAAAACTCATCCAAAAATGGCAGCGAAAACTGTAAACCAAGCCCAGTCGCTCAGTGCTGAGGGAGCGCCGCGCTGTCCGAGGGTCAGTGCAGAGGGAGCGGGCACTGTCAGAGGGTCAGTGCTGAGGGAGCGGGTACTGTCGGAGGGTCAGTGCTGAGGGAGCGGGCACTGTCCGAGGGTCAGTGCTGAGGGAGCGGGCACTGTCCGAGGGTCAGTGCTGAGGGAGCGGGCACTGTCCGAGGGTCAGTGCTGAGGGAGCGGGCACTGTCCGAGGGTCAGTGCTGAGGGAGCGGGCACTGTCGGAGGGTCAGTGCTGAGATAGCAGGCACTGTCCGAGGGCCAGTGCTGAGGGAGCGGGCACTGTCAGAGGGTCAGTGCTGAGGGAGCAGGCACTGTCGGAGGGTCAGTGCTGAGGGAGCGGGCACTGTCGGAGGGTCAGTGCTGAGGGAGCGGGCACTGTCGGAGGGTCAGTGCTGAGGGAGCGGGCACTGTCCGAGGGTCAGTGCTGAGGGAGCGGGCACTGTCAGAGGGTCAGTGCTGAGGGAGCGGGCACTCTCAGAGGGTCAGTGCTGAGGGAGCGGGCACTGTCGGAGGGTCAGTGCTGAGGGAGTGGGCACTGTCGGAGGGTCAGTGCTGAGGGAGCGGGCACTGTCGGAGGGTCAGTGCTGAGGGAGCGGGCACTGTCAGAGGGTCAGTGCTGAGGGAGCGGGCACTGTCGGAGGGTCAGTGCTGAGGGAGCGGGCACTGTCAGAGGGTCAGTGCTGAGGGAGCGGGCACTGTCGGAGGGTCAGTGCTGAGGGAGTGGGCACTGTCGGAGGGTCAGTGCTGACGGAGCGGGCACTGTCGGAGGGTCAGTGCTGAGGGAGTGGGCACTGTCGGAGGGTCAGTGCTGAGGGAGCGGGCACTCTCAGAGGGTCAGTGCTGAGGGAGCGGGCACTCTCAGAGGGTCAGTGCTGAGGGAGCGGGCACTGTCCGAGGGTCAGTGCTGAGGGAGCGGGCACTGTCGGAGGGTCAGTGCTGAGGGAGCGGGCACTGTCGGAGGGTCAGTGCTGAGGGAGCGGACACTGTCCGAGGGTCAGTGCTGAGGGAGCGGGCACTGTCGGAGGGTCAGTGCTGAGGGAGCGGGCACTCTCGGAGGGTCAGTGCTGAGGGAGCGGGCACTCTCAGAGGGTCAGTGCTGAGGGAGCGGGCACTGTCCGAGGGTCAGTGCTGAGGGAGCGGGCACTGTCCGAGGGTCAGTGCTGAGGGAGCGGGCACTGTCGGAGGGTCAGTGCTGAGGGAGCGGGCACTGTCCGAGGGTCAGTGCTGAGGGAGCGGGCACTGTCAGAGGGTCAGTGCTGAGGGAGCGGACACTGTCCGAGGGTCAGTGCTGAGGGAGCGGGCACTGTCGGAGGGTCAGTGCTGAGGGAGCGGGCACTGTCGGAGGGTCAGTGCTGAGGGAGCGGGCACTGTCCGAGGGTCAGTGCTGAGGGAGCGGGCACTCTCAGAGGGTCAGTGCTGAGGGAGCGGGCACTGTCAGAGGGTCAGTGCTGAGGGAGCGGGCACTGTCAGAGGGTCAGTGCTGAGGGAGCGGGCACTGTCGGAGGGTCAGTGCTGAGGGAGCGGGCACTGTCAGAGGGTCAGTGCTGAGGGAGCGGGCACTGTCAGAGGGTCAGTGCTGAGGGAGCGGGCACTGTCCGAGGGTCAGTGCTGAGGGAGCGGGCACTGTCCGAGGGTCAGTGCTGAGGGAGCGGGCACTGTCCGAGGGTCAGTGCTGAGGGAGCGGGCACTGTCGGAGGGTCAGTGCTGAGGGAGCGGGCACTGTCGGAGGGTCAGTGCTGAGGGAGTGGGCACTGTCAGAGGGTCAGTGCTGAGGGAGCGGGCACTGTCGGAGGGTCAGTGCTGAGGGAGCGGGCACTCTCAGAGGGTCAGTGCTGAGGGAACGGGCACTGTCGGAGGGTCAGTGCTGAGGGAGTGGGCACTGTCAGAGGGTCAGTGCTGAGGGAGCGGGCACTGTCAGAGGGTCAGCGCTGAGGGAGCGGGCACTGTCGGAGGGTCAGTGCTGAGGGAGTGGGCACTGTCGGAGGGTCAGTGCTGAGGGAGCGGGCACTGTCAGAGGGTCAGTGCTGAGGGAGCGGGCACTGTCCGAGGGTCAGTGCTGAGGGAGCGGGCACTGTCAGAGGGTCAGTGCTGAGGGAGCGGGCACTGTCAGAGGGTCAGTGCTGAGGGAGCGGGCACTGTCGGAGGGTCAGTGCTGAAGGAGTGGGCACTGTCAGAGGGTCAGTGCTGAGGGAGCGGGCACTGTCGGAGGGTCAGTGCTGAAGGAGTGGGCACTGTCAGAGGGTCAGTGCTGAGGGAGCGGGCACTGTCGGAGGGTCAGGGCTGAGGGGGTGGGAACTGTCGGAGGGTCAGTGCTGAGGGAGTGGGCACTGTCGGAGGGTCAGTGCTGAGGGAGCGGGCACTGTCGGAGGGTCAGGGCTGAGGGAGCGGGCACTGTCGGAGGGTCAGTGCTGAGGGAGTGGGCACTGTCCGAGGGTCAGTGCTGAGGGAGCGGGCACTGTCGGAGGGTCAGTGCTGAGGGAGCGGGCACTGTCGGAGGGTCAGGGCTGAGGGGGTGGGAACTGTCGGAGGGTCAGTGCTGAGGGAGTGGGCACTGTCGGAGGGTCAGTGCTGAGGGAGCGGGCACTGTCGGAGGGTCAGTGCTGAGGGAGCGGGCACTGTCCAGTCGGTGGTCACTACCTTCACCGCGTAGTCGATCACCCTCTTGACTCCCACCAGGATCCTCATGGCCGCCATCTCCTCCTCCAACTTCTGCCCTGCACCCGGCGGTACCCTGAGCCCGACGGACACACTTCCGCCCCGCTCTCCGGACCCACGTCCGCCCCGCACACTCCCCCTTTACCGACAGCGGGGTGGTACCGCCACCCTCCGGCAGCCGGGCGGAGCGCAGCGATCCTGCTTTTACCGTTCCTCCTCCTCCTCCCCCCCCCGCCTCAAAACTCAGAGAAGTCCATGTATTTAAGAATTCCATCTATTTATTCTGTTTTTTTGGTCGTACTACGTGTGAGGGATGATTATGTCTGAGGAATAATAATGCACAGTGATTAATAGTCACTGATCAATAATTTAACTCCAGCAGAAACGAGAAATTGCTGGAGAGCCTCAGCAGGTCTGGCAGCATATGTCGGGAGAGAAAGCAAAGCGAATGTTGCATTTCCAGTGACCCTCCTTCACAATAATGTAACTGAGCCTGTCTCAAAAATATTCAAAATCCTGTCAAGTTTTCATCAAAAATCTGCCCCAAATCCTTCCACAATTGAGTTTTTTAAAGCTTATTTTTTTGAGCATCTACTGTCCTTTTAACTTGTAAGACCATCAGAAATTAGAACAGAATTACATTGTACGCTCTGCTCTGCCATTCAGTGGGATCATGGCGTGCTTTATGGCAAACGATCATTTGTTTGGATCATGGGTCATGACCATCAGGCGTCAATCTGTCAAACAAGACACAAACGTCGACAGAGTGCGTCCATAAATTGTCATGTTGAAACGTTTTCCCCAATTTCAATCATGGAAAGTATACAGAGTGGGCTTACTGTTGCCAATTTTGACAAGTGGGATGTGAGCATTTCTAGCTGGGCCCACGTTTGTTGCCCCCTTGAGAAGGTGGGGGTGAGCTGCCTTCTTGAACCGCTGCAGTCCATGTGCTATGGTTTGGCCCACAATGCCCCTGAGGGAGCGATGGCCAGGATTTTGACCCAGTGGCAGTGAAAGAATGGCGATTTACGTCCAAGTCAGGATGGTGAGTGGCTCGGAGGGGGCCTTGCACGTTAAACTTTACTTTTAATATTTTCCAAACTATCCTTAATGTCTAATATGGGTTGCACAGTGTCATCAAGCAAGGGCCTTTCTCTGTCTGGTTCTTGTCATTTGTAACACTGGAATTTACACTACCTTTAATATCAGCTGTAGATCATCAGTGATCATCACGCAGGCCTCAGGCCTATTATCTCTTTGTTCATTTCTGCTGTCTGTGTTCTCAGTGTTCATTTATTTATTTATTTATTCACAGGAACACAAAAGCCAGAGACCATTCAGCCCACAGAACCTGCTCCACCATTCAATACAGTCGTGGCCGATCCCTCATATTCACTTTAATAACAAAGTGTGGAGTTGGATGAACACAGCAGGCCAAGCAGCATCTCAGGAGCACAAAAACCGACATTTCGAGCCTAGACCCTTCATCAGAAAAGGGACTAGGCCTGAAACATCAGCCTTCCTGCTCCTCTGATGCTGCTTGGCCTGCTGTGTTCATCCAGCTCCACACCTTGTTATCTCGGATTCACCAGCATCTGCAGTTCCTATGATCTCTCTCATATTCACTTTGTTTCCTTTTGATTGTTTGGTCGATTTTCTCTCTTCGGACCCATCCTCAGATTGTTCCTGTTTTTTTTCCCAGGAGAATTTCCTCTCCCTGCCATCCTCCTCACCCATTTTCGCTGGGGATCCGGGCAGAATTGGAGTGACACCAAACTTTCGGGATGGGACAAATGGGATGCAGACTTCACCGTAGGGTCAACGCCATCGCGATCTCTGGCAAACGAGCCCATTGCCATGGCACCCCCCTTCCCCCACCGCTCCCCTGCGACGCTGTGGGCCTGGAGTCATGTATAGAGCCCAGACCGGGTGAGGGAGCCATATTCACACCCGCTCGAGGATGGGGGTTTTCGTTTCCGACTCTGGCCGTATTCCGATCGGATCTGAAGCCAAATCCCCCTGGGAATGCTTCACCCAATCTCTGAAGGTGGGGGTGAGGAGAAAGTGGGAGATGAGGGGAGCAGGGTGAAGTTGTCGGGGTAGCGGGGCGGGAGGGTGGTTAGATTAGATTAGATTATCCCTACAGTGTGGAAACAGGCCCTTCGGCCCAACAAGTCCCCATTGCCCCTTGAAGAATCCCACCCAAGTGTTAGTGTGGTAAAGAGACGTAGGGGGTGATGGTGGTGTAACGGCAGAGAGGGAACAGAAGGAAGTTGTGGGGAGGTGGGAGGGGAAAGCGGGGAGCTGGGGAAATTGGCGGCAGTTGGGGTGGGAGTGGGGGGTGTGAGCAAGTTGGAGTTCAAGCAGTATGGGAGGGAGGAATAGGAGGGGGCAGTTATGGACTCCCCCAGTGCCTGGACAACACAGACAGGCTCTGCGCCTTTCCACAAGGCCTCGCTCACTCTTCGAAGGATAGGGACAACATTCTAGTGCCTTCGAGATAACAAGGTGTGGAGTTGGATGAACACATCATCTGATGAAGGGTCTAGGCCCGAAATGTCAGCTTTCCTGCTCCTCTGATGCTGCTTGGCCTGCTGTGTTCATCCAGCTCCAGACCTTGTTCTCTCGGATTTTCCAGCAAGTGCAGATCCTATTATCTCTGATCCAGTGCCCTCCGCTGCATTTCCACAGCACCGTATTCCTAGCTGTGGCCGTTTGGTCGGTTTGCTCCTGTCCTCGGAAGGCTCAGCGTACGCAGCCTGGTTTTTCCCGGGAGAATTTCTTCTCCCCTTGCCTCCCTACTCGCCCCCTTTGCCCGTGAATGGGTAGAAGGTGAGATGCCACAGGAGTTTTATTTTTAAACCAGAGCCTCTGTGTGCGTGGGGAGGACGTAGAGATGCTGCACTGTGATTGGGATAAATGGAGCTTTTGGGAGGCTACGTGGCAGAAGTGGTTCGATGTGAGATATAGTAAAATAAAACAGGAAAGCAGATTGGTATCTGTATGGTGGTAAGGCTGTGAAAGGCCGGTTGGGGGGGGGGTGCGCAGTGGAATGCAATGTTATCTTGGCATCCTCATAGAGTAAGCATTGCATGCAGTCAAGAAGGCAAATGGTACCTAGGGAAAGGATTCAGGTAGGCCCTAAGATATCAAAGCAGAATAAGGCCATTTCACCCATTGAGTCTGCTCCACCATTGAGTCATGTATGACGTGTTTCTCAGACACGTTTCCCACCCCTCCTTCTCATCGTAACCCTTGATTCTGCCACACCCCCCATTACCAATCAAGAACCTAGCTATCTCTGTCTTAAATGTGCTCAATGACTTGCCCACCTCCCCCCAGGCGCTCTGCAGCAATAATTCCCACACATTCCCCACCCTCTAGCTGAAGACGTTCCTCCACATCTCAGTTCGAAAGGATTTGTCCCTTCAGCCTGAAGCTGTGACCTCTGGTCCCAGTCTCTCCCACAAAAAGGTTGATCTTTAGAGAGAGACTGAATAGGCCGGGCCTGTTTTCCCTGGAGCGTCAGAGACTGAGGGTGACCTTACTGGAGGTTTATAAAATTGTGGATAGGGTGAATAGATAAAGTCTGCCCCCCAGGGGTAGGGAGGGGGTGCTCCAAAACTAGAGTGGCATAGGTTTAAGGTGAGAGGGGAAAAAGATTTAGAAGGGACCCGAGGGGACAACTTTTTCATTTAGAGGGTGGCGTGTGGATGGATTAAGGAAGTGATAGAGGCTGGTACATTCAAAGGGCATCTGGATGGGGACATGAATAGGAAGGGTGGAGAGGAATGTGGGCCAAATGCTGGCAAACGGGTCTTGGCCTGCTGTGTTCATCCAGCTTCACACTTTGTTATCTTGGATTCTGCAGCATCTGCAGTTTCCATTATCTCTAAATCAGTTTTGGATGTTTGGTCAACATGGACGAGTTGGGCCGAAGGGTGTACATCTCTAAGACGAGTGGAAATGTCTTCTCCAAATCTACTTTATCCAGGTCTCTCAGTATTTTGTAATGTTCAATCAGATTACACCACCCCCAACCCCCGCCCCCCCCCCCCCTTCTAAACTGCATCAGGTACAGATCAACCTCTCAATGAGTAGAGGAGCATAGGGATGCATTGCTACAATTGTACAGGATTTTGGTGAGACCACACATAGAGTGTTTGTGGCAGCTGGGCTCTCCTTATCTGGTGATGGAGGCTTGCAATGAAAATCTCCCAGACTGATTCCTGGAATGACAGAACGGGAGTATGATGAGAGACTGGATCAGGTAGGACTATATTTGCTGGAGTTGAGAAAAATGAAGTGGCGGGAAATCTCAATGAAACTGAGAAAACTGTAACAGGACGAGACAGGCTAAACACAAGCAGGACATTCCCAATGACTGGGAGAGTCTGCAACCGGGGTAGGGGGTCACAGTCTAAAGGTTACAGGGGTAGGACTGAGATGGGGAGAAATGTCTTCAGCCAGAGGGTGGGGAGCTTGTGGAATTCTCTGCCAGTCTCTCATTCCGTCTATCTCTTTCGCTCCCTCTATCTCTCTCAATCCCACTCTCTCTGCATCTCTCTCATTCCCTGTCTCTCTCACTCCCACTTCCCCTCCCCTCTCACTTTCTCTCTATCTCTTACTCCCCCTCTTCACCTATCTCAATCCCCGCAACTTTCGAACTCCCCCCCCTTCCTCTCTCACACTTTCTCTCCATCTCTCTCACTTCCTGTCCATCTCTCTTTCTCCCACTCCCTGTCTCTCACTCCCTGAAAGGGTATGGGGAAGAGAGAGAGAGAGGGAACTGACCTGGCTGATCAGATTGAATGGTGGAGCAGGTTCATGGGTCGAAAGGCCTGTTTGCGATGTGCTGCATTGTTACGTTCTGGGCAGAGTGTTGCTAATCTTTCCAGTATGACCGTAATCAAAGCACACACAGGTGAGTGTGACGTTTGTGAGTGATCGGTTCAGCTGATAAAGAGAGGGGGAGTGCGGCCTATCACTGTTTACTGTACTGTCAGCTCTCTCACACATTGGACATGACCTTCAACCAGACTACAACCCACTCAGGGCCCACCGTGACTCCTCTTCTCAAATAAAACATGTCGCATTGCTCAGGTGTTTCCCCAATCAGCCCCCCTCAACCCCCCCACTCCCACCTTCTTCACTCACCCAGTGACAGAGAGGGAGAAACCAGATGGAGCAAGAGCCAAGGGATTGCGAAAGCAAGGAGGGAGTGGGTAGGGGAGAGAGGGTGAGGGAGTGAGAGGCTAGGAGTGAGAATGAGACAAATAGGGAGGGAGTGAGAGAGGTGGAGAGGAAATGAGAGAGAGAGAGGAACAGGGACAGAGAGAGGGGGAGAGTGGGAGAGACAGACAGTGAGAGAGATAGAGACGGAGTGAGATAGATGGAGAGGGGAATAAGAGATAGAGAGGAAGTGAGAGGGTGGAGTGGGAGTGAGAGAGACGGGGAATGAAAGAGATGGAGAGAGAGTGAGAGTGAAGTAGGAGTGAGAGATAGAGAAGGAGGGAGTGAAAGAGATAAAGGGAATGAGCAAGATGGGGAGTGAGAGATTGGAGTGAGAAAGAGGAGGAGAGAGAAATAGAGAGGGTGTGAGGGGGTATGAGAGAGATCGGGAGTGAGAGAGGAGTGAGGGAGATAGAGATGGGGTGAGAGGAGCAGGGAATGAGACGGTGGGGGGGCGTGAGAGAGTGTCAGCGGGTGGGGGCGCAGTGTGAAAAGTAGAGAGGGAATGAAAGAGATAAAGAGGGGTGAGTGATTGAGAGAGAGTGAGAGATATAGTGGGGAGTGATAGAGATAGAGATGGGGGAGTGAGAGAGAGAGAGTGGGAGAGGGAGTGAGAGAGACAGACAGGAGATGTGAAAGAGATACGGGAGAGTGAGAGAGAGATGGGGGAGTGAAAGATGCGTAGAGTGAGAGAGGAGGGAGTGAGACAGATAGAGAGGGAGTGAGGGTGTGAGAGAGATAGAGGGCAAGTGAGAGATGAGGAGTGAGAGAAATAGAGATGGATTGAGACAGACAGGGATTAATTGACAGAGGGAGTGAAAGAGAGGGTTGGAGAGGGACAGTGATAGAGAGAGGGGAGTGAGACAGAATGGCAGAGGCAGGGGTTGGGATGCCCAGAGACAGAGGGAGAAGATAGGAACTGGGAGCAGGAGAAGGCCCTTCGGACCCTTGAGCCTGCTCTGCCATCCAATAGGATCGTGGCCGTATTCCTGGTATCATCACACAAAAGGAAGCAGGAAGGAGAGAGACTAAAACAAGAGGCTTCAACTTTCAGTCACCGGTAAGTCTCTGTTCATTTTCCACCCTCTGTCTCAGCGAGAACGAAATGAGATTTGGGACAGATTTAGAATAATTTACCACTCTGTACGGGAAAACTGTGGAAAAGCGACAGAGTTACTTTAAAAGCCTGAGCAAATAAATATAGCTACCCTACTGCCAGTGCTGGGGAAAAACTGACACGAACTGCATTATAACCTGAGAGATTTTAATGGCTTTACAAACACATTTTGGATTCTATATTAATTGCAATAATGCATGATATTTGTTCAAAAATCTGTCGTCAATGGGAATGGGAAACTATTGATCAGTACATGTCTACACTGAGGCATCAAAACTAATCCTGTGAACTTGGACAATTGGAAGGAGATCTCATCATAGACAATTTAGTCACACAGGATCCTACAGTGAGAGCAGGTCCACTGAGAGAGGAGAAACTTGCTGTCAAAAGAGCTGCCAAAGTTCTGTGAATGTCAGGGAGAGGTTATACATGGGAGAGCAGACTAGACTTTGCATTAGGCTGAGAGAAATTGCAGGCTGAGTGAGAGCAAAAGATTGTGGAAAGAAGAAGAAATATTTACAGAAGGGCCATTGGGTAGCGAGAAGATTGACTGCAGAGGGAGAGCATTCAGTGAACGAGAAGTGTCAGAGAGACAGCTGTGCCTCCGTTCACAGCAGGACAGTCACAAACCTTGACTAGAGGTGCTGATTCCCAATATTGAAACCCATCAAAAGCGAGTTTGAGGAATGCTGAGAACCATTCAAACATGTGCATAGACATACACCCATGTGCACAGTCTCACATACATGCTCAAACTCACAGGGGCACACAATTACACACATTCTCATAGACTCACACGTACAATTGTACACGCCTATCACACGCACACACACACCCGTCTCGTTCACACACTCTCACCCGCACTCTATCAAACTTTCTCACTCACATTGTCTCTCACACATACTCTCTCTCTTTGTCATATACACTCTCTCACATATACACTTGCTGTCATGTATACTCTCTCACATGCACACATTCTGTCTGTCATATATATTCTCTCACACACACACTCTCGCTGTCATATATACTTTCCCTGTCATGTACATTCTCTCATACATACACACATTGTCATGTACATTCTCTCACATACGCACATACTCTCGCTGTCATGAACATTCTCTGATATATACACACACTCTCTCTGTCATGTACAGTCTCACATACAGACACGTTCTCTCTAACATATACATTCTCTCACATACACACACAATTTCGTGATCATATACTCTCTCTTTGTCATATACACTCTCTGACATAAACACACACCCTCTCTGTCATATATATTCTCTCACATACATACACACACTCTCTCTGCCATATATATTCCCGCACATATACACACACAGTCTCACTGTCATATACACTCTCTCTGTCATATATACTCTCTCACATACACACTCACACTCTCACTGTCGTATACTCTCTCTCTCTATCATATACACTCTCTCACATACACACTCACACTCGCTGTCGTATACGCGCTCTCTGTCATATACACTCTCACATACACACTCACATTCCCGCTGTCATATACACTCTCTCACATATACATACACTCTGTTTGTCATATGCATTTTCTCACACACACACACACACACACACACACACACACACACACACACACACACACACACACACACACACAAACTCTCTCTGTCATCTCCACCTCTTCACACACATATACTCTCTGTCATGTACATTCTCTCACATAGACACACACTCGCTGTCATAGATACTCTCTCACATGTATGCACACTCTCTCTGTCATATATACTCTCTCTCACACACACTTTCTCACACATGCACATTCTCGCGCACACACAATCACGCTGTCACACACTTTCACATATACTCATTGTATGTGCAATAGAGTGTGTATGTGAGACAATCACTCTCTCACAATTATTGTCTCTTATAAGCGCACTTACAATCGGTGTCTCTCACACACACGTGCACGTTTTCAAGCATTGTGAGAATGTGTGTATTTGTGTGTGCTCCACTGTGTGTGAGGGACAGTGTGTACGAGAATGTGTGTGTGCATGAGAGAGTGTGTGTAAGGAAGGGTGGGGGCTTTGTTAGATGATCAGTGAAGATGATATTGACTGGTGAAGCAGAATCCAGTCCTGAATAGCCAACTCCTCTCATTACTTTCAAAATTTCTATATCATGTGATAGGAAGATCAACACACAAGGCATGGATCTGAGAATTAAATGGAAAGTCAGACACAAAACCCTGAGATGCTCAAAAGAACTCTGTATTTCTGTCTCTCTGCAGCTTGATGCATGTTTAATGGATTTTCAGGAGTACTCCAGCCTGGAATCGGAATCGGGCTTTCACCCACAACTCAATAAAAACAGTTTCTGATCAAACTCCTGGCTGCTCAGGTATCCCAAGTCCCAGGCAGGTTCAGGAAAGGAGCTGGATGTTCCCAGTTCCAGGATGACAGCTCCTAGCGGGGTCCCGACATCCTGCGACCCTCACTCATCCGGTAGGCGCACAGATAAAATATTCCTGAAGGAATGAGAGGAGATCGTGATCAATAGATTGAGACTCCCTGTCTCTGTCACCGCCTCCAGCCCCTACACCTCCTACACCCCCTCCCTATCTCTGTCACCGCCTCCAGCCCCTACACCCCCTACACCCCCTCCCTATCTCTGTAACCTCATTCAGCTCCTACACCCCCTCCCTATCTCTGTAACCTCCTCCAGCCCCTACACCCCCTCCCTATCTCTGTCACCGCCTCCAGCCCCTACACCCCCTTCCTAACTCTGTAACCCCCTCCAGCCCCTACACCCCTCCCTATCTCTGTAACCCCCTCCACCCCCTACACCCCTTCCCTATCTCTGTCGCCGCCTCCAGCTCCTACACCCCCTCCCTATCTCTGTAACCTCCTCCAGCCCCTACACCCCCTCCCTATCTCTGTCACCGCCTCCAGCCCCTACACCCCCATCCCTATCTCTGTAACCCCCTCCAGCCCCTACACCCCTCCCTGTCTCTGTAACCCCCTCCAGCCCCTACACCCCCTCCCTATCTCTGTAACCCCCTCCAGCTCCTACACCCCCTCCCTATCTCTGTCACCGCCTCCAGCCCCTACACCCCCTACACCCCCTCCCTATCTCTGTAACCCCCTCCAGCCCCTACACCCCCTCCCTGTCTCTGTAAAACCCTCCAGCCCCTACACCCCTCCCTGTCTCTGTAACCCCTTCCAGCCCCTACACCCCCTCCCTATCTCTGTAACCCCCTCCAGCCCCTACACCCCTCCCTGTCTCTGTAACCCCTTCCAGCCCCTACACCCCTCCCTGTCTCTGTAACCCCTTCCAGCCCCTACACCCCTCCCTATCTCTGTCACCCCCTCCAGCCCCTAAACCCCCTTCCTATCTCTGTAACCCCCTCCAGCCCCTACACCCCCTCCCTATCTCTGTTACCCCCTCCAGCCCCTACACCCCCTCCCTATCTCTGTAACCCCCTCCAGCCCCTACACCCCTCCATGTCTCTGTAACCCCTTCCAGCCCCTACACCCCCTCCCTATCTCTGTCACCCCCTCCAGCTCCTACACCCCCTACACCCCCTCCCTATCTCTGTAACCCCCTCCAGCCCCTACACCCCTCCCTACCTCTGTAACCCCCTCCAGCCCCTACACCCCCTCCCTATCTCTGTAACCCCCTCCAGCTCCTACACCCCCTCCGTATCTCTGTCACCGCCTCCAGCCCCTACACCCCCTACACCCCCTCCCTATCTCTGTAACACCCTCCAGCCCCTACACCCCCTTCCCAATCTCTGTAACCCCCTCCAGCCCCTACACCCCTCCCTGTCTCTGTAACCCCTTCCAGCCCCTACACCCCTCCCTATCTCTGTCACGTCCTCCAGCCCCTACACCCCCTCCCTATCTCTGTAACCCCCTCCAGCCCCTACACCCCCTCCCGATCTCTGTTATCCCCTCGAGCCCCTACACCCCCTCCCTATCTCTGTAACCCCCTCCAGCCCCTACACCCCCTCCCTATCTCTGTAACACCCTCCATCCTCTATACCCCTCCCTATTTCTGTAACTTCCCCCAGCCATTACCAACCCCCCATCTACATCGCCTCCACCAGCCCCTAAATGCCTCCAAATTTGAACGAGTGGGTTGGGGGCATCGGAGAATGTGTGACTGACTTCCACAGGAATTGGGGGTGGGGTGAGAATGTTGGAGTCGCTTCCACAGGGAGTCGGTGGGGGGAGGTAATGTGGGACTCTCTTTCACGGGGAATGGTCGATGTGAGTCAATTCAATGTATTGAGGGGTTCAATGTTGGATAAACACAGGAGGGAGGGAGGGGGCAAGGGAGGGAGGGAGACAGGGACCGAATGGAGGGAGAGAGGGAGCGAGGAAGTGAGGGAGAAAGTGAGGGAGAGAGGGAGCGAGGGAGTGAGGGAGAACGCTATTGTGGGGGAGATAAAGTGGCGGTTTATGGACGGACGCCAACAGGAAGTCGATGGTCTGAGTGGACTCTCTCTGTGCGCTTCACTGTGGATCGTGGAGGCTCAGTGCTGTCGCCTGGCCTGTCACAGACTGTTGGACGTTGGAGGTGTCAACAGTTGGGATTTCCAGGCGTCACGCAAATGCAGGGGGCTTACCTGCAAAGAAGGTGAGAAGCATTGCCACCCAGCCTAGGATGTAGGACCAGGAGAATCGCCAGTCCCCAAAACGCTTCCCAAGGAAGTTAACGGTAACTCCCGTGTAGACAGCCATCGCAATGAGCAGCAGGAACACTGAGCAGCCAGAAGGAGGGAGGGAGAGAGAGAGAGGGAGGGAGGGAGAGGGATAGAGTGTGTGAGAGAGAGACAGAGAGAGAGAGGGAGGGACGGAGAGAAAGTGAGACAAAGGGGGCCGGGGAAGGGAGGGAAAGACAGAGAGAGAGAGGGAGACAGAGAGAGAGATGGAAAGAGACAGAGAGAGATAAAGGAAACAGAGAAAGGGAGAGACAGCGAGAGAGAGAGGCCGAGGGAGAGAGAGAGAAGGAGACAGAGAGAAAGACATAGCAAACAAGAGGACGGGAGGGAGACAGAGAGATAGAGAGAAACAGGAAGAGGGTGAGAGTGAGAGAAACGGGGAGAGACAGGGAGGAGAGAGAGTGGGACAGAGAGAGAGAGAGGGGGGGAGACAGTGAGAGAGAGAGAGAGAGACAGAAAGAGACACGGAGAGAGATAGAGAGAAACAGGAAGAGGGTGAGAGTGAGAGAAACGGGGAGAGACAGGGAGGAGAGAGAGTGGGACAGAGAGAGAGAGAGGGGGAGACAGTGAGAGAGAGAGAGAGACAGAAAGAGACACGGAGAGAGATAGAGAGAAACAGGGAGAGGGTGAGAGTGAGAGAAACGGGGAGAGACAGGGAGGAGAGAGAGTGGGACAGAGAGAGAGAGAGGGGGGGGAGACAGTGAGAGAGAGAGAGAGACAGAAAGAGACACGGAGAGAGATAGAGAGAAACAGGAAGAGGGTGAGAGTGAGAGAAACGGGGAGAGACAGGGAGGAGAGAGAGTGGGACAGAGAGAGAGAGAGGGGGAGACAGTGAGAGAGAGAGAGAGACAGAAAGAGACACGGAGAGAGATAGAGAGAAACAGGGAGAGGGTGAGAGTGAGAGAAACGGGGAGAGACAGGGAGGAGAGAGAGTGGGACAGAGAGAGAGAGAGGGGGAGACAGTGAGAGAGAGAGAGAGACAGAAAGAGACACGGAGAGAGATAGAGAGAAACAGGGAGAGGGTGAGAGTGAGAGAAACGGGGAGAGACAGGGAGGAGAGAGAGTGGGACAGAGAGAGAGAGAGGGGGAGACAGTGAGAGAGAGAGAGAGACAGAAAGAGACACGGAGAGAGATAGAGAGAAACAGGAAGAGGGTGAGAGTGAGAGAAACGGGGAGAGACAGGGAGGAGAGAGAGTGGGACAGAGAGAGAGAGAGGGGGAGACAGTGAGAGAGAGAGAGAGACAGAAAGAGACACGGAGAGAGATAGAGAGAAACAGGGAGAGGGTGAGAGTGAGAGAAACGGGGAGAGACAGGGAGGAGAGAGAGTGGGACAGAGAGAGAGAGAGAGGGGGAGACAGTGAGAGAGAGAGAGAGACAGAAAGAGACACGGAGAGAGATAGAGAGAAACAGGGAGAGGGTGAGAGTGAGAGAAACGGGGAGAGACAGGGAGGAGAGAGAGTGGGACAGAGAGAGAAAGGGGGGGAGACAGTGAGAGAGAGAGAGAGACAGAAAGAGACACGGAGAGAGATAGAGAGAAACAGGAAGAGGGTGAGAGTGAGAGAAACGGGGAGAGACAGGGAGGAGAGAGAGTGGGACAGAGAGAGAGAGAGGGGGAGACAGTGAGAGAGAGAGAGAGACAGAAAGAGACACGGAGAGAGATAGAGAGAAACAAACAGAGACATACAGTGAGGGAAACAGCTCATCACTGCTCCACCGTGAGCAATCCCTACTTCACACCCGGCCCCATACACAGACACACTGCCCTTACACACCCACACACTGCCCCTCACACACTCACCACCCTTATACACTCATAGACCGCCCTTACACACCCACACACTGTCTGTTACACGCTCACCACACTTATACACGCATACACTGCCCGTACACACTCTCACACTGTCCCTTATACACTCGCCACACTTATACACTCACACACTGCCCTTATACATTCATACACTGCCCTTACACACTCACACACTGCCCTTATACATGCATACACTGCCCTTACACACACACACACTGCCCTTATACATGCATACACTGCCCTTACACACTCACACACTGCCCTTATACACTCACACACTGCCCTTACACACTCTCACACTCTCCCTTATACACTTGCTGCACTTATACACTCACACACTGCTATACACACCCACACATTGCTTTTACACACTCACCACCTTTACACACACACTGCCCCTTACACACTCACACACTGCCCCTTACAAACTCACAAGCATCCCTTACACACCCACACACCACCATTACACACTCACCGGCCTTATACCCTCACATACTGCCCTTATGCACCCACACATTGCCTCTACACACTGCCCCTTACACACTCACACACTGCCCCTTACACACCCACACACTCACCAGTCTTATTCGCTCACATACTGCCCTTATGCACCCACACATTGCCCTTTACACACCCACACACTGCCATTGTGCACTCACACAGTGCCCCTTACATACTCACACACTGCCCTTGCACACCCACACACTGCCCCTTACGCACTCACTTCCCTTATACACTCACATGCTGCCCTTAAACACTCAGGCACCGCCCACTACACACAAATATCACCCTCACACATTCACACGCTGTCCTTTCACATTCACAGTCTGTCCTTACACACTTACACACTGCCCTTACACAGTCACACACCAACCCTTGCATGCACCATTCCTTATACACTCAAAATGCCCCGTACACATTCACACATTGCCCAAACAAACTCACGCACCACTCATTACACTCGCATGCTGTCCTTACACACTCACACATCACATTTACACACTCACGACTGCCCTTACATGCTCAATCACTGCCCTTATACTCTCACACACCACCCTTACACACTCACACATCGTCCTTACACTCATGTACACCTCCCTTGCACATTCACACATAATCCTTACACACTGACATGCTGCCTTACACACATGCTCACTACCCTTACACATTTACAGACCATCATTACACATTCACACATCACCCTTACACACTGCCCTTACACAATTGCACATCGCCCTTCCACACTCAGACACCACCCTCACATACACAGAGACAGCCCTTACACACGCACATATTGTCCTTACATGCACAACCTCCTTTGCACACTTGCATATCACCTTTACATGTTCATGTGCTTCCCTTACACACTCACAGATCACCTTTACACACTCACATATCATCTTCCCACATGCACACTACCCTTACACACTTGCACACCACCTTTACACACTCACACAGACACCTTTACACATTCACAGATCACCCTTACACACTCGCAAGCCACTCTTACACACTCACATACTGCCTTACACATATGCACTCTGCAAATCACTCACTATATATTCACTCACTGTCACTTTCATACTTCTTACATGCTTTTGCACTTGCACATTCACACACCACTCATTATACACTCACTCTCGCACACTCACTCATTACACACTCACACAACATCCCTTATGCACTTGCACACTTACCCCATAAACATTCTCGCACTGCCCCATAAACATTCTCATACTGCCCCTTATACACTCATACCCTGCCCCATACACACTCATACGCTCTCACTGTCAACCTATAAAAACTCAGGCACTGCCCCTTATACATGCACACACTAATGTGCTCACCCCTTACACACTCAGACACGTATTAAAGACCTGTGCACGCACTCACCCTTTACACACTCTTACACTCACCCCATAAACAGACTTACAAACACACACACACACACACACACACACACACACATACTTGCTTGTTAGCACATTCACCCCTTACACATTCACACATACACACAGTCACCTCTGAAAACTTACACACTCACCCCTAACACACTAACGCACACACTTTCATACACACTCACTCTTCACACACTCACACACACACTCTGATACACACACTGCCACTTACACAGAAACAAACTTTCACATATACATGCACTCCTTACACACTCATAAAATTTACCCCTTACACACACAAGTCATACACATTCACAGTCACACACAAACAGACTCAAACATTCAGACATTACACACTCTCTATCTCCCCTCCTTCCCCACACATACGCACATGCACACACACACACATACACACACACACTCACACACACACACACACACTCGTGCGCACACACACACACTCACACACACACACACTCTCTCTCTCTATCTCTCCTCCTTCCACACATACACACACACACACACCACACACACACACACACTCACAATGACACACACACACACATACACACACACACAGTGACACAGGCACAGTGACACATGCACACCATGACACAGATACACACAGTGACACAAGCGTACACACACACACACTGACTCACACACACACAGTGACACAGACACATGCACAGTGACACATGCACACACATACACACGCACACACTCACAGTGACACACATGCACACACTCAGTGGCACAGATACACAGACGCACACAGTGACACAGACATACACACAGTGACACAGACACATGCACAATGACACATGCACACACATACACACGCACACACTCACAGTGGCACACACACACACAGTGACACAGACACACACACTCACTCACACAGTGACACACTCACTCACACAGTGACACACACTCACACGGGCACACACACTCACACAGTGACACACGCACACAGTGAATCACACACACCCACACACAGTGACACACACATACACTCACACAGTGACACACGCACACACTCACACACAGTGACACACACTCACACAGTGACACACGCACACACACACACAGTGACACACACACACACACACACACACACTCACAGTGACACACGCACACAGTGAATCACACACACCCACACACAGTGACACACACATACACTCACACAGTGACACACGCACACACTCACACACAGTGACACACACTCACACAGTGACACACGCACACACTCACACACAGTGACACACACACACACACACAGTGACACACGCACACACACACACAGTGACACACACACACACTCACACAGTGACACACGCACACACTCACACACAGTGACACACACACTCACACAGTCACACACGCACACACTCACACAGTGACACACGCACACACTCACACACAGTGACACACGCACACACACTCACACAGTGACACACGCACACTCACACACAGTGACACACACACACACTCACACAGTGACACACGCACACACTCACACACAGTGACACACACACACACACACACACACACTCTCACATAGTGACACACGCACACACTCACACAGTGACACACACACACACACACACACACACACACACACAGTGACACACGCACACACTCACACACAGTGACACACACTCACGCAGTGACACACGCACACACTCACACACAGTGACACACACTCACACACACACACTCACACAGTGACACACGCACACACTAGCCGTGTCCCCGTGAGTGGATGTTTTGCTGTGATCGGTTCCCGGGCTGTTCTGGCTGATGAGGCAGGACTCACTCGAGATGAGGAACAGGATTCCAGCAGCAAGCGTGTGGTTGAATCTCTCAAAGAAACTGAACTGAGCGAAAGCGAGAGCTCCCGCAATCAGACCAGCGAAACACGACATCGCAGCCAGGATCATAAACGCTCTGGTCGCATTCCAGTAGGCTGTGTAGGGAGGGGAGAGGATACAGGAGAGGGA
>NC_081394.1:5838763-5906263 GCF_030684315.1 Stegostoma tigrinum | reverse complement strand
TCTACTTCCTCTGGCAGCTCATTCCATACACGCACCACCCTCTGTGTGAAAAAGATGCCCCTTAGGTCCCTCTTAAATCTTTCCCCTCTCACCTTAAACTTGTGCCCGTCTCGTGTTGGACTCCCCCCGCCTCTGTGGGAAAAGATCTTGTCTCTTCACCCTATCCAGGCCCCTCATGATTTTATAAACCTCCATAAGGCCACCCCTCAGCCTCCAAAGCTCCAGGAAAATAGCCCCAGCCCATTCAGCCTCTCTCTGTAGCTCAAACCCTCCAAACCCAGCAACACCTTTGTATAGACCTGACAAGGTGTGGAGCTGGATGAGCACAGCAGGCCAACCAGCATCACGGGAGCAGGAAGGCTGACCTTTAGACCCGAAATCTTTTCTGAACCCTTTCAAGTTTCACAACATCCTTCCTATAGCACGGAGACCAGAACCGAACGCAGTGTTCCAAAACTGACCCACAGCAATAGCATGACTTCTCAACTCCTACACTCAGTGACTAAAATTGAGCCATTTTAGTGTTTAATCTCCAGGTTTATGATGATTTCTCAACATGTGATGCTCTTCACTGCCCTATTGTACATCATTTCTGTATCTGTCCCTCCAAATTGTGTTCAGTGGAAAGGAGCCAGGAAAGGTGAGGCGTGATTGAGAGAGAGCAGAAGAAGTGGGTCAAAAGTGAAAAAGATAGAGAGGTTGCAATCAAGATATACAGTGAAATGTTCAAGGTAGAGAGATGGTGAGAGAGATAGAGAGAGTGAGTCAGAGATAGAGATATAGGGAGGGTGTCATAGATTGTGATGGTTCAAGAGATTGGGAGAAGAGCAAGGGGAGATAAAGAGAGTGAAAGGGCTCGAGAGAAGGAGAGATAGAGATAGGGAGTGATGAGATAGAGCAAGAGAGTGAGGGAGAAATTGAGAGAGAAAGCACTTGAGAGATAAAGTGTGGTTAAGAGGTGGGGAGATGTACAGATAGAGCTATAGAACTACATCAGGAGATAGAGAGAGAGAGAGAGTGCATTCATGAGAGATAGAGAGAGAGAAGGAGAAATAGACTGAGAGACATAAAGAGATGGAGTGCTAGAGAGATAGATACACAAAGCAACAGAGAGAGAAAGAGAGGCATGGAGAGATGGAAAGAGGGAGAGAGTGAGACAGAGAGATAGAGAGCATTCAAGAGAGATATTGTGAGGCTGAGAGATAGTGATGAAGAGAAAGAGATAGAGGGATAAAGATGTAAGGAGAGAGATGGTGAGGGAGAGAATGAAAGAAATGTAAAAAGATGAGCAGTAGAGAGGGAGAGAGAGAGATTTGGAGAGGGATGAAGGGATAAGGAGCTAAAGGGAGAGATTGTGAGGGAGAGAGAGAAAGAAAGAGAAAAGGAGAGAGAAACAGGGTGGGTGAGGGACAGAAGAGAAAGATAAAGACATAAGGAGAGATTTGGAAAGAGGTGTAGTGAGAGATACTAGGGGAGAGAAAGACCGTTAGAGATATAAAGAGAAAAGGAGACAGAGAGAGGGGGATAGTGAGGGAGAGTTAGCGAGATAAAGAGAGAGAGGGTGGGGGAGTCAGGGACAGAGAAATCATCATTACCTTGGGCAGAGAACTGTCAGGAATGAACAGGACAGGATTTTCCCTTCTACAAGGCCAGGCAAGGAGCAGAAAGCAGGATCCCAGAGCAGCCAGAGGAAGGTGCCAGTGTGTCTGCCAGTGCAGATCAAGAGGCTGGCGTTGGGAGCCAATTCTAGTGGAGCTTGTCTATTGGCCAAATCACAGTCTGATGGAGCGTGGCCAATGGGATGGCAGGGCAGGGGAGGAGGTAGTGAAGGGTGGAGGGTAATGCAGATGAGGGTACAGGGTGGGGTAGGAGTGAGTGTGTGTGTTGGGGGGGTGGGGTGGGTGCGTGATGTTCTGGAAGGTTGTGATGTGTACAGATTGCAGTTTGGCAGTGAAAGATATCTGCTGATGCGTTGGTTTGAGCTGAGCTTCAGGGTGAGCTACAATTGGTGGAATACGAGGCCGTTGTTAGAGCGAGGGATCAGCTCGGAGAATGGGACAGCTCACTGGATAATAGCCGGGCCCAGAACTAACGCTGCCCTTTCACATATCCCCTTTCAGCCTTTTATATTGTCAGAATAAGCTCACAATCCTCACTCTGCGATCGAGCTCCCTGCTCCGCTAACTCAGCAACTCTCTCCTCACTCGGCACCTCCTGTGCCCAGTTTGTTCCTCGCACAGGAAGAGCCCATTTCGTCCCTCACCTGCTAATCCCTACCTCCATGGGGTTCCTACATCAGCACACAACCCACACCACAAAAGCAAGGACCACAAACCTAAGTTTTAAACATATATAGTGTCAATGCTGAGGGAGCGCCACGCTGTCAGAGGGTCAGTGCTGAGGGAGCACCGCACTGTCAGAGGGTCAGTGCTGAGGGAGAGGGCACTGTCGGAGGGTCAGCGCTGAGGGAGTGGGCACTGTCAGAGGGTCAGTGCTGAGGGAATGGGCACTGTCGGAGGGTCAGTGCTGAGGGAGCGCCGCACTGTTGGAGGGTCAGTGCTGAGGGAGTGGGCACTGTCGGAGGGTCAGCGCCAAGGGAGTGGGCACTGTCAGAGGGTCAGTGCTGAGGGAGTGGGCACTGTCGGAGGGTCAGTGCTGAGGGAGTGGGCACTGTCAGAGGGTCAGTGCCGAGGGAGCAGGCACTGTTGGAGGGTCAGTGCTGAGGGAATGAGCACTGTTGGAGGGTCAGTGCTGAGGGAGTGCCGCACTGTCAGAGTATCAGTGCTGAGGGAGCGATGCAATGTCGGAGGGTCAGCACTGAGGGAGCGCCGCAGTGTTGGAGGGTCAGTGCTGAGAGACCGGGTACTGTCGGAGGGTCAGCGCTGAGGGAGCAGGCCCTGTCGGAGGGTCAGTGCTGAGGGAGCGGGCACTGTCGGAGGGTCAGCGCTGAGAGAGCGGGCACTGTCAGAAGGGCTGTATCTCAGTTGAGAGATAAAGTTGAGGACTTACTTGTCATCTTGTGTCTCTGTGCAATAACTTGCTCGGGACATATTTGGGAAAACGCTGAACGCAATGGAACACGAAGTGGAATTGTCTGCAGCAATTATCTCAGAAGCAGCATCGCTTCGAAGATGAGCTGGTCAATTGTGATAGTTATATTTGTTGGATCTTGCTGTACGCACAGTGGCCAAATTCCCTTCAGCAAGAAGGGGGACTATTGTCACAGGGCAAGGGGTGTGGTGTGTGTCAACTGCTTTTTAGATCCACCGCAATTCCCAT
Organism: Stegostoma tigrinum; assembly: GCF_030684315.1. NCBI lineage: Eukaryota > Metazoa > Chordata > Chondrichthyes > Orectolobiformes > Stegostomatidae > Stegostoma > Stegostoma tigrinum. Next base: position 5,902,984 of record NC_081394.1, on the reverse strand, counting down.
CCTGTTGGTTCACCCACAGTCCCACTGGGGATGGAATTCCAGGATTTTGACCCAGTGACACTGAAGGAACATTAAGTAACATAATGTGAGCAGAAGCTAGGCCACTAGGCCAAGTGAGCCTGCTGTGCCATTCAATAAGGATTAGGCTGATCTGCTCAAGGACTCAGCTCCATTTATCTGCCCGCTCACTATTACCCTTAATTTGTGATATATTTCCACCTCAGGATGGTGAGTGGCTCGGAGTGGAACCTGCAGGGGGTCTGGTGTTCCCATGTATCTGCTGCCCCTTGTCCTTCTAGATGGAAGTGGGTCGTGGGTTTGGAAGGTGCTGCCTGAGGATCTTTGGTGAATCTGTGCAGTGCGCCTTGTAGATGGTACACACTGCTGCGACTGAGTGTCGGTGGGGGAGAGGGAGTGGGATGTTTGTGGATGTGGTGCCAATTGAACGGGGGCTGCTCTGTCCTGGATGGTGTCGAGCTTCTTGTTGGGGCTGCCCCCATCCAGGGGCAAGTGGGGAGTATTCTATCCCCCTCCTGACTTGTGCCCAGGCTTTGAGGAGCTGCGGGATATTTTATATGGACAGGTCACCAATGAACACACAGATATGTGCCCTTAGAGGAGGCCACATTAATGAGGAGGTCTCGAGGGATGTAGCCTGCCCAACTTTAGCAAGGGTGACCCCTGTACAACTGAGAAAAGGGACAATGATGAGGTCTGCCAGCCCAGCGCAGAAGGAAGGTATTTGGCCCATCGGGCTGGGATAGACCCGTTGAAACGTCTCTCCCACGAGTCCCACACTACCAGCCCCGGCCTTGCTCTTCAAATAATTCCTGGTCTGTCATTCCTTCTGCCCATACCCACTCTCCCCAACCACGGTTTTGTCGTCCCCAACCCTACCGAAACTTCACAGCCAACCCCTTCTCATGGGAACTGAAATAAGTCAGCTAACGGATGGATGGAAAGGAGAGAGGGAATGGAGGGTCACTGAGGGGAGAGGATGTGTGGAGATATTAAAGCAACCCAATAGGCATGACACTAAGTTCAAAGGTCAGGCTGGAGGGGAAACAACGTGTTGACCTTGACATTCCCCCCACCCCACCCCCCCCGCATGGAAGCCAGGCCTTGGGACTTTTGTTGCAGGTGGGAAGGGGAAATAAGGGACACTCCTCAGGACAGTCAATTCGGAATTCCCTCACCCATACTGCTCAGCTGGGAATGGAGAGGCTGGGTTTATTCAGGATATCAAACCCACCGTGGAGCGAGGCCTACTTCCCGTCTTGCAGCCTCAGGCCCTCCTGTTCACAATTCAGGCAGCAGTGTGCTAAGTCAGATTGTCCCAGATCCCGATTCTCTGGACCCAAGGTAAAAAATCCGGGTTTGTTCCAGATTTACGCAGCTCCAGGTCCAACAACAAGACCATTTTCAACATCTCACTGCTGGTTCTGAACCCATCCACAGCCTTATCATCCTATCTCTGTAACCGCCTCCAGCCCCTACACCCCCTCCCTATCTCTGTAACCGCCTCCAGCCCCTACACCCCCTCCCTATCTCTGTAACCGCCTCCAGCCCCTACACCCCCTCCCTATCTCTGTAACCGCCTCCAGCCCCTACACCCCCTCCCTATCTCTGTAACCGCCTCCAGCCCCTACACCCCCTCCCTATCTCTGTAACCCCCTCCAGCCCCTACACCCCCTCCCTATCTCTGTAAACCCCTACACCCCCTCCCTGTAACCCCCTCCCTATCTCTGTAAACCCCTACACCCCCTCCCTGTAACCCCCTCCTGCCCCTACACCCCCTCCATATCTCTGTAACACCCAACACCCCCTCCCTATCTCTGTAACCTCCTCCAGCCCCTACACCCCCTCCCTATCTCTGTAACCCCCTCCAGCCCCTACACCCCCTCACTATCTCTGTAACCCCCTCCAGCCCCTACACCCCCTCCCTATCTCTGTAACCTCCTCCAGCCCCTACACCCCCTCCCTATCTCTGTAAACCCGCTCCAGCCCCTACACCCCCTCCCTATCTCTGTAACCCCCGAAGCCCCTAGACCCCGTCCCTATCTCTGTCACCCCCTCCAGCCCCTACACCCCCTCCGTATCTCTGTAACCTCCTCCAGCCCCTACACCCCCTCCCTATCTCTGTCACCCCCTCCAGCCCCTACACCCCCTCCCTATCTCTGTAACCGCCTCCAGCCCCTACACCCCCTCCCTATCTCTGTAACCTCCTCCAGCCCCTACACCCCCGTCCTATCTCTGTAACCCCCTCCCTATCTGTGTAACCTCCTCCAGCCCGTACACCCCCTCCCTATCTCTGTAACCCCCTCCCTATCTCTGTAACCCCCTACACCCCCTCCCTATCTCTGTAACCCCCTCCAGCCCCTACACCCCCCCATCTCTGTAACCTCCTCCAGCCCCTACACCCCCTCCCTATCTCTGTAACCCCCTCCAGCCCCTACACCCCCTCCCTATCTCTGTAACCCCCTCCAGCCCCTACACCCCCCCCATCTCTGTAACCTCCTCCAGCCCCTACACCCCCTCCCTATCTCTGTCACCCCCTCCAGCCCCACAACCCCCTCCCTATCTCTGTAACCTCCTCCAGCCCCTACACCCCCTCCCTATCTCTGTAACCCCCTGAAGCCCCTACACCCCCTCCCTATCTCTGAAACCCCCTCCAGCCCCTACACCCCCTCCCTATCTCTGTAACCCCCTGAAGCCCCTACACCCCCTCCCTATCTCTGTCACCCCCTCCAGCCCCTACACCCCCTCCCTATCTCTGTAACCCCCTACACCCCCTCCCTATCTCTGTAACCCCCTCCAGCACCTACACCCCCTCCCTATCTTTGTAACCCCCTCCAGCCCCTACACCCCCTCCCTATCCCTGTAACTCCCTGCAGCCCCTACACCCCCTCCCTATCTCTGTAAGCCCGCTCCAGCCCCTACGCCCCCTCCATATCTCTGTAACCCCCTCCAGCCCCTACACCCCCTCCCTATCCCTGTAACTCCCTGCAGCCCCTACACCCCTCCCTATCTCTGTAACCCCCTACACCCCCTCCCTATCCCTGTAACTCCCTGCAGCCCCTACACCCCTCCCTATCTCTGTAACCCCCTCCAGCCCCTACACCCCCTCCCTATCTCTGTAACCCCCTCCAGCCCCTACACCCCCTCCCTATCTCTGTAACCTCCTCCAGCCCCTACACCCCCTCCCTATCTCTGTAACCCCCTACACCCCCTCCCTATCTCTGTAAACCCGCTCCAGCCCCTACACCCCCTCCCTATCTCTGTAACCCCCTCCAGCCCCTACACCCCCTCCCTATCTCTGTCACCCCCTACACCCCCTCCCTATCTCTGTAACCCCCTCCAGCCCCTACACCCCCTCCCTATCCCTGTAACTCCGTGCAGCCCCTACACCCCCTCCCTATCTCTGTAAACCCGCTCCAGCCCCTACACCCCCTCCCTATCTCTGTAACCCCCTCCAGCCCCTACGCCCCCTCCCTATCCCTGTAACTCCCTGCAGCCCCTACACCCCTCCCTATCTCTGTAACTCCCTCCAGCCCCTACACCCCCTCCCTATCTGTAACCCCCTCCAACCCCTACACCCCCTCCCTATCTCTGTAACCCCCTGACGCCCCTACACCCCCTCCCTATCACTGTAACCCCCTCCATGTCTCTGTAAGCCCCTACACCCCCTCCCTATCTCTGTCACCCCGTCCAGCCCCTACACCCCCTCCCTATCTCTGTAACCCCCTCCAGCCCCTACACCCCCTTCCTATCCCTGTAACTCCCTGCAGCCCCTACACCTCCTCCCTATCTCTGTAAACCCGCTCCAGCCCCTACACCCCCTCCCTATCTCTGTAACCCCCTCCAGCCCCTACACCCCCTCCCTATCCCTGTAACTCCCTGCAGCCCCTACACCCCTCCCTATCTCTGTAACTCCCTCCAGCCCCTACACCCCCCTCCCTATCTGTAACCCCCCCAACCCCTACACCCCCTCCCTATCTGTAACCCCCTCCAACCCCTACACCCCCTCCCTATCTCTGTAACCCCCTGACGCCCCTACGCCCCCTCCCTATCACTGTAACCCCCTCCATGTCTCTGTAAGCCCCTACACCCCCTCCCTATCTCTGTCACCCCGTCCAGCCCCTACACCCCCTCCCTATCTCTGTAACCCCCTCCAGCCCCTACACCCCCTTCCTATCCCTGTAACTCCCTGCAGCCCCTACACCTCCTCCCTATCTCTGTAAACCCGCTCCAGCCCCTACACCCCCTCCCTATCTCTGTAACCCCCTCCAGCCCCTACACCCCCTCCCTATCCCTGTAACTCCCTGCAGCCCCTACACCCCTCCCTATCTCTGTAACTCCCTCCAGCCCCTACACCCCCCTCCCTATCTGTAACCCCCCCAACCCCTACACCCCCTCCCTATCTCTGTAACCCCCTGACGCCCCTACGCACCCTCCCTATCACTGTAACCCCCTCCATGTCTCTGTAAGCCCCTACACCCCCTCCCTATCCCTGTCACCCCCTGATGCCCCTACGCCCCCCTCCCTGTTGTGACACGAAATGGGATAACTGAGCGCTCTGTTGTGTGACTTTATTCAAATTCCTGGCTGTATTTTCTCTGATTTCCCTGGTATTTGTTACATCAGGATTTTCATTTTACCAACATTTTCAAACTGCCGTGTAACATTGAAACGGGAAGAAACCTCGCTTTTATCAAACAGATAATGGGCCTGTTTATTGTGCAAGAATATCTAGCAAAACAATACATGTAAAAAGCATGAAAATAAGTTTTGAATGATCCACGTTTGTACAATTATGCTTCTTTTGCAGTAACACACTCTAGAAACATTTGGCAAATGGCACAGACAAATTCTGAACAATAATGTGATCAGTCTTTCATAGTTTATCCCAAGTCACTGGTTTTCATCCGAAATTACTTTCCACACAAGCTATTGCTTGGATGTCTTCCTGGATCTGCTCTGGTTGGCTGAAGTCTCTTTATCTGGAGAGACTGACAGTCAATTACAAACCAGAATACAAACTGCTCGGGGTCTGCCAGTATCTGTGGAGAGACCACTGTGCTAACATTTCGATCCCAGTGGCCCTCCTTCAGTTCTGAACACTGGCTTCCTCCCCTTCGACGCTGCCAGAGCTGCTGAGTTCCTTCAGCAATTTCTGGTTTTTGTTGGTTTCAGATCTCCAGAGCCCACGGTTCCTTGTTTTATTTCAGTGGACGTAGCTTCTGCCTTCTCCTTCCGAAAGTCTGTTGCAGTGCAGGTTCCACTCAGTCAGAAGACACCACTTGCATCTAAAGACAGGCTTGTGACTCTCAAATTTGGAGAGAGTGGTTTCGGAAAAGGGAACAGAGACCGAGAGAAAAGATGTTGCTTTTCCACTCCTAGTCATCTCTCTGACTCTCCGTGTCCCACATACTAAATGTATCTTTCGTTCAAACACCGAGCTGTGTATCCTCTGTGCAAAGTTTACTGTCTCAATCTGAACGGTTGCTTTTCACAAATGAGACTGATGAAGGGCCTAGGCCCGAAACGTCAGCTTTCCTGCTCCTAAGATGCTGCTCGGCCTGCTGTGTTCATCCAGCTCCACACTTTGTTATCCCGTGTTCCTGCAGTTGTTTCTGCAATTTTGCAAAGTGTTATTGCCAAAGAAGCCAAGATGTATGATAACAAAGTGTGAAGCTGGATGAACACAGCAGGCCGAGCAGCATCTCAGGAGCACAAAAGCTGAAAGTCCTCCTGTGATGCTGCTTGGCCTGCTGTGTTCATCCAGCTTCACACTTTGTTATCTTGGATTCTCCAGCATCTGCAGTTCCCATTATCTCTGAAGCCGAGATGTATATATGTTTGTTCAATGAGTAATACCAGAAATAAACATTTTGGGTCGCACATCTTCATAGCAAGGTGGAAATTAAAAAAGCAGCGTGGAAATAGAAAGATAAATGCAGTTGAGTCAAGCTATGTCCCCTCTTCTGACTGACTGCCCAGAAACAGAACTTTTGCTGAGAGTAGCAAGCAAATGTCTCTGTGGAGAGATCACTGTTCTGTCCAGCAGAACAGCTGGTCTCAGAAACTAGAGTTTTGGTCTGATCCTGCTGTTGATTCAGGTCCCTGGGAATATAGCAGAGGCTGGGTTACTGCGTGTGTTGTACGGTTGGAAGGGGCAGACACGGCTGGAAGCTGTTGCTTTGGACAAAATCCCCAGGCAGCAGTTTCAGCACTGACAGAGTACACCACAGCACTGAAAGGGGTTGTGGAAGAGAGTCACGCATCATGATTGTTATCGCCATGTGCCTTGTCAGTGTAAGCAAAATCCATGGAATTTGGATGGAATACAGCTCTTGACTAATGTGTCGGAGGGGCCATCCTGTTGGCGGTGGACTGAGAAGATAAGTGCCCATCTCTGTCACCTCCTAACGATATTAAGTGCAAAGTGAGAACGTGTGTTAGAAAGGCAGTGAGATTGTAAGTGGTGCTGCATTTTTCTGCCAGAGCTTGGAATCAAATGAGATATATACATCCCTTTCTATTTGGAATAGCCTTCAGCTGTTAATGGCAATGTTGATTCGAACTGATTTGTTACAGTAAAAGTTGAAAACATGTGAAGTCTGGTCCATTTGATTTTCATTTCCATTGGCATCACAGGGATTTCTCCACAAGTCATCGATCTCTGCAGGGTTCGGGACATAAAGATGGCACGGTGGCTCAGTGGTTAGCACTGCTGCCTCACAGTGGCAAGGGACCTGGGTTCGGTTCCAGTCTCAGGCGACTGTCTCTGTGGAGTTTGCACATTCTCCACCTGTGCTGTGTGGGTTCCCTCCAGGTGCTCCGGTTTCCTCCCACAGTCCAAAGATGTGCAGGTTAGGGTGGATTGGCCGTGGGAAATGTGAGGTTATGGGGATAGGATGCACCTTGGAGGGTCAGTGCAGAATTGATGGCCTCAGTAGCTTCTATCAGCTCTGTAGGAATTCTAAGACACAATGATACTGCAAAGAGATATGGACAGGTTAAGTGAGTGGGCACTTAAATGGTAGATGGAGGATCATTGAGGAGACATGGAAACATATAAAATTATGAAAAGAATAGATAAGATAGAAGCAGGGAGGTTACTGATAGGTAAAACTAAAACTGGGGGGACATAGCCTCAAAATAAGGGGGATCAGATTTAGGACAGATTTGAGGAGGAATGCCCGCAGCCAAAAGGTGTGGAATTCCCACTGAAGTTGTTGAGGTGACCTTGTTGAATGTTTTCAAGGCAAAGAAAGATAAATTTTTGAACAGAGAAGGAATTAAGGAGGACACAGAATTTGCAACTAAAAGATCAAAGGCTCATACCACTGATGAGGACGTATTAAACCAACCGGAGATGCTGTTAAATCCTTATTCAGTTAGAAGGTTTTATTTGATTGATATGTATATGTAAATCTCCAAATTTCTTTTCAAGTTACTGCCTTGAGAGAATGAAAAGTTTTACCAGTGTAAAGAAGTGACATTTTAGGTCAGACAATGTATACTAGGTGTGAGGCCTTGTTTAGAATCTCTTTGTGCTTTGGTTTGGAGTCAGACTGGTTTTATTTCTAGAGATTAATAAAATCCCACATTGACTGTCTATAAATTGTGTGCTTTTTGTACAAAATACAAATTCAGGTTCATGTGTGGGTGTTTTAAGGGGGAGGGAGACATACTGTGTGTGGGGGTGGTGTGAGAGGGACAGTTTATGTATGGGGAAGGGAGACAGAGAGTGCGTGCATGTGGCAGTGAGGAGCAAAGAGTGTGTGTGTGTGTGTGTGTGTGCGCACGTGTGTGGGGGCGGAGGTGGGGAGAGAGACTGTATGTGAGAGAGGGAGAGAGAGTGTGTGTGAAGGAGAGAGAATGTGTTTGTGTGTACGTGTGTGAAGGAGAGAGAGTGTACATGTGGAAGAGACAGACAGTGTATGTGTGCAAGACAGGGAGCGAGAGAGAGAAAAAGAGATCCAGTCTGACACCAAACCAAATTACAAACAGATTCTAAACAAGGCCTCACACCGAACATGCATTTTCTAAGCAAAAATGTCACCTCCTCTTTACACTCATAAAATTTTTAGTTCTCTCAGGGCAGTGACTTCTGACCTTTTCCCCCAGAGATTTCTGACTTTTTCCAGCCCAGTCCAACACCAGGACCTCCACATTGTGCTGATTTCTAATGTTCTCTGTTCTTAAAGTGAGGTGTGGCTGGCAAAATGAAAAGCCTGGATATTTCTCAAAAAGAGTTGGAACAGAGTGACAGATGTAGTTTAATTTGGATAAATACATAGCTATCGTCTTTCCGTAAAATAAACAAAGTCAGAACTGACATAATTAAAAGTAGAGAGACCTGGGGGTTCAGGTACATAATTCTTTGAAATTTGTGTCACAAGTAGACAGAGTGGTTACAAAAGGTGTTTGGGACACTTCCCTTCATCATTCAGATCTTTGAGTACAGGAGTTGGGATGTCATATTGAGGTTGTATAGGACATTGGTGAGGCCTCTTCTGGAATACTGTGTCCAGCCTGGTCACCCGGTTACAGGAAGGATATTAGTAAACAGGAGAGGGTTCAAAACAGATTTACCAAGATGTTTTGATGGATAGGCTGGGACCCTTTTCACTGGAGCGTAGGAGGCTGAGGGGTGAACCATATAAAGGTTTATAAAATCAGGAAGGTCATAGCTATGGTGAATGGCGGGTGTCTTTTCCCTAGGGTGGGGGATTTCTAAGCTGGGGACATATTTTTAAAGCGAGAAGAGAAAAATTTAAAACAAATATGACAGGGAACTCTTTTTTTTTAAACACACAGTGTGGTTTGTGTGTGAAATGAACTTCCTGAGGAAGTGGTGGATGCAGGTACAGTTATAAGATCGGACGGATACATGAATAGGAAAGGTTTGGAGGGAAGGAGGTCAGGAGCAGCCAGATGGGGCAAGTTGAGTTCGAGATTATGGTCGGCATGGACTGGTTGGACCGAAGGGCCTGTTTCCATGCTGTGGTGACTCTATGTGGCATTCAGGGAGTCCAGGTGTGTTCACGCTTTGAGCGCAGCGGGTAGAGTATGTTGCTGGAAAGACTCGATGGTATTATTGGCACAGGTTCGCTGCCGGGGAGAGAGCTGGTTGTGAATGCACAGAGTTCTGGCGTGGCAGCTAATCACCAGATTTGAAGATGTCAGGCTGGCGCGGGGCGCGGGGGAATATATTTTCCCTTGAACTCAGATTTACAACACGTGTCCCTAGAATGAGGTTCTGCAATGAGTGGAATGGTCCAGTGATGTCTGGCTTCTGGCTGTAAGATTTTGAGGGGGGGTCTCGACAGAGGGAACACAGGGTGGGAGTTGGGGGGGGGGCAGGTGGTTCGGAGCCTCAGGATAAGGTGAGATGAGGAGATGCTCAGACAAGGGTGGGCAGTCGGGCAGAATTCTCTCCGAACTCCCCCAAACCCCCACGACCCCAAGGGGGGGGGGGGGGGGGGGCGGAGGGTGCTGCTGTTGGTTGGTGTCGCTATTATTCAGCGCCGGTACAGGGTGCGTCTTGGGGGGAGGGGGGGGAGCATCAAGCACTGGCAGGAAAGAACGCAAATGGCCAGCAGACGGGTGGGACGAACGGTCTCCCCGCCTGCCCTCACACCAAGGTGCTGCCCGCCTCACCCAGGAGGGAGGACCGGGTCCTGGCGGACGGCATGGAGTCCTCGGCCAGGGCGTTCTCCAGGATGCGGGGCAGCGAACGCCCGACGCCTCGCTGGAAGTCGCGGCCCATGTAGGCGTAGAGCAAGGGGTTGACGCAGCTGTTGAAGGCGGCCAGGCCCGAGGCGAGCGGGATGCTCAGCGACAGGGCCAGCGGCAGGGGCTGCCCCGCCGGCTGCAGCAGCTCGGCGAGCAGCAGGGCGTGGTAGGGCAACCAGCAGACCAGGAAGGCGGCCACCATGGCGGCCAAGAGGCGAAAGGGCTTCCGGCCTCCGGGCCGAGTGACCAGGCGGTGGCGCCGTAGCCGGAGGCAGAGGGTGACGTAGCTGGCGCCGATGACGACGGAGGGGAAGACGATGCCCCCGAGGACGCGCGCCAGCGACAGCGAGCGGAAGCGCGAGGCCTCCAGGGCGTCGAGGGCGGCGGCCTGGTCGTCGCCCTCCGCCGCCTCGAGGGCAGCCTGCTCCTCGGCGGCGCTGGCGAAGAGGGTGAGGCAGACGGTGCAGTTGCCCTCCTCGACGGTGTCACGGTACACGAAGCTGGGGGCGCTGAAGGCGACGGACGCCAGCCAGACGGCGGCGCTGACGGCGGAGGCCAGGCGCGGGCCCCTCCGGTTGCGGGACCAGGCCGGGAACAGCACCACGGAGCAGCGGTCGACGCTGATGGCGGCCAGCATGAGGACGCTGGCGAACATGGTCAGCACGGACAGGCCGCTGGTCAGCTGGCACATGAGGCGGCCGAAGGGCCAGTGGGTGCCCAGGGCCGCGTAGGCGGCGCTGAAACGGCAGCAGCAGGGCGAACGGGAAGTCAGCCAGCGCCAGGCTCAGGTACCACACCTTGTTGACGGACCACTTCATCCTGAACACGGTCACCCAGATGACCAGGCCGTTGCCCAGCACCCCCAGGGCAAAGGTCACGGAGAAGATGACCGCGGTGACGGCGCCCGCCGCTCTCGAGACGCCTTTGGCCCAACTCGGGTCCACCGGGCCTCCGCTGCCATTGGCCGGCACGTTGCCATGTGACTGCATTTCCCCGCCCCAGAGGCGGAGCCTGACATGAAGGACACGGGGGGTGGGGGGAGACAAAGTTACAACATGTTATTCCCAGACTGTTAGGCCACGGAGGTCCTACCCAGCCCCACCCCCAACCTCTGTAACCCCACCCCCCAACCTCTGTAACCCCACCCCCCAACCTCTGTAACCCCACCCCCCAATCTCTGTAACCCCACCCCCCAACCCTCTGTAACCCCACCCCCCAACCTCTGTAACCCCACCCCCCAACCCTCTGTAACCTCACCCCCCAACCTCTGTAACCCCACCCCCCAATCTCTGTAACCTCACCCCCCAACCTCTGTAACCCCACCCCCCAATCTCTGTAACCCCACCCCCCAACCCTCTGTAACCCCACCCCCCAACCTCTGTAACCCCACCCCCCAACCTCTGTAACCCCACCCCCCAATCTCTGTAACCCCACCCCCCAACCCTCTGTAACCCCACCCCCCAACCTCTGTAACCCCACCCCCCAACCCTCTGTAACCTCACCCCCCAACCTCTGTAACCCCACCCCCCAATCTCTGTAACCTCACCCCCCAACCTCTGTAACCCCACCCCCCAACCCTCTGTAACCCCACCCCCCAACCTCTGTAACCTCACCCCCCCAACCTCTGTAACCCCACCCCCCAACCCTCTGTAACCCCACCCCCCAATCTCTGTAACCTCACCCCCCCAACCTCTGTAACCCCACCCCCCAACCCTCTGTAACCCCACCCCCCACCCCCCCAACCCTCTGTAACCTCACCCCCCAACCTCTGTAACCCCACCCCCCAATCTCTAACCTCACCCCCCCAACCTCTGTAACCCCACCCCCCAACCCTCTTTAACCCCACCCCCCAACCCTCTGTAACCTCACCCCCCAACCTCTGTAACCCCACCCCCCAACCCTCTGTAACCCCACCCCCCAACCTCTGTAACCTCACCCCCAACCTCTAACCTCACCCTCATCCCCCACCTCTGTAATCTCTCCCCCCAACCACTGTACCCTCACTCCCACACACCCCCCATCTCTGTAACCTCAGCCCGCCACCCCTCTAACCTCACCCCCACACCCCTCTAATCTCACCCCCACACCCCTCTAACCTCACCCCACCCCTCCACCTCTGTAACCCCACCCCCCCACCTCTGTAAACTCACCCCCCCACCTCTGTAACCTCACCCCCCCCACCCTCTGTAACCTCATCCCCCCACCCACCTCTGTAACCTCACCCCCACACCCCCAACTTCTGTAACCTCACCCCCACCACCTCTGTAACCTCACCCAGCCCCCACCCCTACCTCACCCAGCCCCCACACCCAACCCCACCTCCCCCAGCACCTACTCCTACACCCAACCCCACCCTAACCTCTGTAACCTCATCCAGCCCCCACACCCCCACCCCCACAACCCTGTAACCTCACACCCACACCTCTAACCTCCGCCCACCACCAACCCCACCCCTGTCACCTCCCCCAAACCCCACCTCTGTAACCTCACCCAGCCCCCATGCCCTCCAACCTCTGTAACCTTCCCCCACCCCCACCAGCACCTACTCCTACCCTCAACCTCTGTAACCTGACCCCACCCCCACCCCTGTCACCTCCCCCAGCCCCCACCTCTGTAACCTCACCCAGCCCCCACACCCCCAACTGCTGTAACCTCCCCCCATCCCTCTCTCCCCTCCCCATGTCTGTCTCCTTCTGTTCCTCTCTCTATACCCCTTTCTCTCTGCACTCCCTCTCCCTCCCTTCTTATCTCTTTCTGTCTGTCTTGCTCTTAGTTCTCTTCCTTACCCTTCATTCTCCCCCCCCCACCCTCTGTCCGCACCTCCCAGACGCTGTCTCCTCCCGCCCGCCCCCCTTCCCGCCCCGCGCCCCCTTCCCGCCCCGCGCCCCCTTCCCCCGGCGCCCCCCTTCCCCCCCGCGCCCCCCCTTCCCCCGCGCCCCCCCTTCCCCCCGTGCCCCCGTGATCCCCCCCGCGCCCTCTTTCCCCCCCGCGCCCTCTTTCCCCCCCGCGCCCTCTTTCCCCCCCGCGCCCTCTTTCCCCCCCGCGCCCCCTTCCCCCCGCGCCCCCTTCCCCCCGCGCCCCCTTCCCCCTGCGCCCCCCCTTCCCCCCACGCCCCCCCTTCCCCCTCCGCGCCCCCTTCCCCCTCCGCGCCCCCCTTCCCTTTTCCGCGCCCCCCCTCCACGCCCCCTCTTCCCCCTGCGCCCCCCATTCCCCCCCGCGCCCCCCTTCCCCCCCCCCCCCCCGGCCCCCGTTTCTCCCCCCCCCCCCCCCGGCCCCCGTTTCTCCCCCCCCCCCCCCCCGGCCCCCCTTTCTCCCCCCCCGGCCCCCCTTTCTCCCCCCCCCCGACCCGCCTCTCTCTCTCTCTTTTTCTCTCCGTCTCTCTCTTTCTCTCTGCTTTCCCTGTCCCTCATTCCCCCTCCCCTCCCTCTCACTCTCTCTCCCCCTTCTCTCTCAGTCTCTCGCTGCCTCCTTGTCCCTCTCTCTCTCCCCTCCCTCCAAGCACTTTGATCTTGTTGTTGGCCACGTTTTTATTATTTTCTCAGAGGCTGAGGACTAGACCAGATTCTGTCAATTCACTCTTGATCTCCGAAGGGATTTGCCGTATCGTGCTGTTTCCTGCGTTAAGGACAGTGTAATGAGCAGGAAGATTTTAACCTGATGTTTATAGAAAATGTCATGATCTCTGTTATAATTTGAATGTATGAAGCCAGCAGTAAAACTGACACAATCTTATCAACAGTTTCTGAGCTGTGTCTGTGGTTAGTTGTGTTAAAATCACTAAATCCTGCAACAGAATTTAACCAGTTCTTAAAATGTTTACAGAGTAATGAATTTCAAAAAGGAACTCGGAGGGTCAGCGCAGAGCGCGCACCGCGCTGTCGGAGGGTCAGCGCAGAGGGCGTGCCGCGCTGTCGGAGGGTCAGCAATGAAAGTCCCATTCTGGAGCAGAAGCAGGACGTTCTGCCCCTCAAATCTGCTTCCCTATTTAATTACATCATGCTCGATCTGTTTGTGTTTCAAATTCCTCATCCTCATCCGTCTTTGATTTCCATGCCCAATAAGAATCTATCAACCACTGTATTCAAAATATTCACTGGCCCCACTTCCACTGCCTCCTGAGACAGAGAGTCCCAAAGTCACACAATCCTCTGAGAGAAAACGAAACCTCCCCATCTCTGTCCGTAAGGAGCTACCCCCTAATTTTAACACCGAGCCTCCATGTTCTGGACTCACCCACAAAGGGGAAACACCCTTTCCCCATTCACCTGGACAAAGTGCTCAGCATTGTGTACACTTCAATCAGGTCACCCCTCATTGTTACGACCTCCAGTGAAAACATACCCAGTCTGTCCAACCTTTCCTCATAATGTAACCCACTCACTTCAACTTTGTGAACCGTCTCGGAACTGTCTGTAATATGCTTACATCGGTCCTGAAATAACGAAACACGTATTGCACACAGTATTGGCGATGTGCTCTCACCAAACCCCTGTAGAACTGAAAGATCCTTAACTTTATGTTCAAATCTGCTTGTTATAAAGGACCGTTTCCCATGACCCTCCATTATTCTGTGCCGTCTTTGCACACCGGACCCAGGGACTCAACCACCCAGATTCCACCACCCACCCCCCCGTGTCCCACAGCACCCCTGGTGCCCCAGATCTGATTGCACCGCATATCCCTCTGCAACTGCGGTTCCCCCTGCACCCCCGGATCCCTCTGTGCCCCATAATCCTGTAGTCGTCCTCTGCTGTTTACATTCTTCTTGTTAAAGTGTGTAATTTCTCTCCTTACCATATGATACCCCATCTGTTAGATGTTTGCACGCTCACTCACTCTCTCTGTGTCATGCAGCAGTCTCTCACTCTCCACCATTACCTCCCTCTGAAACCCTGTTTGAGCGATTCCCACATTCTCCCCCATCCCCCACTCTCTGGGGGAAGATGCTTCTCCTGAATTCTCCATTGGATTTACTAGGGACGTTGTCTATTGATTTCTCTTCATTCTGGTCTCTCCCTCCCCTGACATGTGGAAACATCTCTCTACATCCCCCGATCAAAAACCCTTTTGTCTGCCTGAGTGTTCAGAGTCATAGAATCCCTTTAGGAGTGGAAACAGGCCCTTTGGCCCAACAAGTCCACACCAACCCCCAGAGCAACCCACCCAGACCCATCCACCTAACCTACACATCCCTGAACTCTATGGGCCATTTTAGCATGGTCAATCCACCCAGCCTGCATATCTTTGGACTGAGGGGGGAAACCCATGCAGACCCGGAGAGAATGTGCAAACTCCACACAGACAGTTGCCCAAGGGTGGGATTGAACCCAGGCGCCCTGGCGCTGTGAGGCTGCAGTGCTAATCACTGAGCCACCGTGCCACCCTTATGGAGATGTACACCACGGAAACAGACCCTTCGGTCCAACTCATCAATGCCGACCAGATATACTAAATTAATCCAGTTCCATTTGCCAGCATTTGGCCCAAATCCCTCTAAACCCTTCCTATTCGGGTCCCCATCCAGATGCCTTTTAAATGCTGTAACTGTACCAGCCTCCACCACTTCTTCTGGCATCTCGTTCCATACACGCACCACCCTCTGTGTGGAAAAGTTGTTCCTCATGTTTCCTTTAAATCTTTCCCATCTCACCTTGACTCGATGCCCCTCTAGTTTTGGACACCTCCACTATGGGGAAAAGACCGTCTATTTACCCTCTCCATGCCCCTCATGATTTTGTAAACCTCTATAAGGTCACCCCTCAGCCTCCGGCACTCCAGGGAAAATAGCCCCAGCCTATTCAGCCTCTCCCTGTAGCTCAAACCCTCCAACCCTGGCAACATCCTTGTAAATCTTTTCCGAACCCTTTCAAGTTTCACAACATCCTTCCTGTAGCAGGGAGACCAGGATTGCACGCAGTATTCTAAAAGTGGCCCTAACCAATGTTCTGTACAGCTGCAACATGACCCTCCCAACTCCCTATACTCAATGCATTGACCAATAAAGGCAAGCGTACCGAACACCACCTTCACTATTCTATCTACCTGTGACTCCACTTACAAGGAACTATGAACCTGCGCCCCCCCACCAAGGTCTCTTTGTTCAGCAACACTCCCCAGGACCTTACCCCTAAGTGTATAAGTCCTGCCCTGATTTGCCTTTCCAAAATGCAGCACTTTGCAGTTACCTAAATTAAACTCCATCTGCCGCTCCTCGGCCCATCTGAGCAAGATCCCATTGATCTCTGAGGTAATCTCTGTCACTATCCGTTCCACCTCCAATTTTGGTGTCATCTGCAAACCTACTAACCATAACCTCCACATCCAAATCATTTTTATCAATGACTATAAGCAGTGGGCCCAGCACCGATCCTAGTGGCACACTGCTGGTCACAGGCCTCCAGTCTGAAAACCAAGCTTCCACCGCTACCCTCTGCCGTCTCCATTCAAGCTAAATTTGCATCCAAATGGCTTGCTCTCATTACGAGAGATCCTATCCCTCAGGATTCCCTTCAACTTGCCCACCACAGCTGTCTTGCTCACGGGTCTATAGTGCCCTGGTTTTTCCTTACCACCTTTCCTAAACAGTGGCACCACGTCAGCCAACCTCCAGTGTTCCGGCACCTCACCTGTGACTATCGATGATACAAATATCTCAGCAATGGGCCCAGCAAGCATTTCCCGAGCTTTCCATAGAGTTCTGGGGTACACCTGATCAGGTCCCAGGGATTTATTCACCTCTCTGTGTTTTAAGACATTCAGCACCTCTTCCTCTGTAATATGTAAGTATTTATTTTTCCTAGTTCTGTGTCTTCCATATCCTTC
Source organism: Stegostoma tigrinum (assembly GCF_030684315.1). NCBI lineage: Eukaryota > Metazoa > Chordata > Chondrichthyes > Orectolobiformes > Stegostomatidae > Stegostoma > Stegostoma tigrinum. The sequence goes on along the minus strand of NC_081394.1, from coordinate 5,886,418 downwards.
TCCACAGTAAACACTAATGCAAAATACTCGTTTTGTATCTCGCCCATCTCCTGTGGTTCAACACACAGGCCGCCTTGCTGATCTTTAAGGGACCCTACTGTCTCCCTAGTTACCCTTTGGTCCTTAATGTATTTGTAGAATCCTTTTGCATTTCCCTAACTCTATTTGCCAAAGCTACCTCATGTCCCCTTTTTGCCTCCCGATTTCCCTCTTAAGTGTATGCTTACTACTTTTTACTCCTCTAGGGATTCACTCGATCTCTGCTGTCTATGCCTGACTTATGCTTCGTTTTATTTCTTGCGCAATACCTCAATTTCTCTAGTTGTCTAGCATCTGTCTCCAAACTCTCATTATCTCATTTTTGAAGGCTTACCATTTTCCCTTTACTTGCAAACATCAACTTTCGAAAGTTCTTGCTTAATACCGTCAAAATTGGCCTTCCTCCAATTTAGGACTTTAACTTCTAGATCCAGTCTATCTTTTTCCGTCACTATTTTAAAACTAGTAGAATTATGGTCTCCGATCCCAAAGTGCTCCCCCACTGACTCCATCTCCTGCCCTGCCTTATTTCCCAAGAGCAGGTCACATCCCGCACTTTCTCTCGTCGGTACGTCCACAAAATTTTTTTGTACACACTTGGCAAATTCCTCACCATCAAATCCCTTAACATTACTGGCAGCCCCAGTCTGTGTTTGGAAAGTTAAAATCCTCTACCACAACCACCTGATTATTCTTAAAGATAACTGAGATCTCCTTAAAAATTTGTTTCTCAATTTCCTGTCATCTCTTGGAGGGGTCTGTAGTCCAATCCCAATGACATCATTACCCCTTTCTTATGTTTCAGTTCCACCCAAATACCTTCCCTGGACGTGTTCCCAGGAATATCCTCGCTGAGTACAGCTGTAATGTTATCCCTAATCAAAAAAACCACTCTCCCTCCTTTCTTGCCCCACCCCCCTTTTTCTACCCTTCTTAAGGAACATTCAGCTGCCAGTCCTGCCCATCCCTGAGCCATGCCTATTTAGGCTATGATATCCTAGTCCCGTGTTCCTAACCATGCCCTGAGTTCATCTGCCTTACCTGTTAGGCTTCTTGCATTAAAATAAATGCAGTTTAATTTATCAGTCCTACCTGATTTGTCCTTACCTGCCCTGACTGTTTGACTTGCTCCTTTCTCCAGCTGTGCCAGCCTCAGACTGGCAACCCCCAACCTCAAACAGTAATAATATCCAATAATAACAAATTGTTTAAATACCTGCTTTCTGGAGGCCAAGTTAAACGATTTGAAGAGAGTTGAATTTCTTCGTGTGATTTGCCGCTTTTTGCTATGACATTTGAGATTTCAAGCACTGTAATCCAATTTTTGGGTGAGAACTTGTGTTATCAGCTTGCATGAAAACCTCTGTGCATAAATTTCCGTTGCGAATTTGATGTATTAGCATTGGCAGATCCTGGGTCGAACTGTAAAGCCAACCACAGGAAGTGTTATTTTTAGACTGCATTTGGGGTTGCGTTGTCACACCAAAATGTCCCGTAACCTATTGGCCTGCTCTGCCTTAGAAGGCATGGAACCAAACGGTCTCCATATCAAACCCTCATCAGAAATACAGAGGTCTCTGGTTGGCGTTCGTTCACGGGATCTGAGCTTTACCAAGTATTTGATGCTTGGCCTTAATTGCTCCTCGGAGAACGTAGCTCTTGACCTGCCATAATCATGTCTTAGAAAGAGTTTCTAGACACTTTGATAGGGCAGTAATACTGTAATGCTGGGGACCACTAGAGATGGATCATCCACTCGGCACTTCTGGCTGAAGATTCCTGCAAATGCTTCAGCTTTATCTTTTGCACCGATGTGCTGGGCTCTTCCATCATTCGGAATGGGGATATTTGTGCAGCCTCCCTCCCCCTCCAGTGAATTATTTAAGTGTTCACCACCATCCACAATAGGACATGACAAGGTCACAGAGTTTAGATCTGATCCATTGGTTGTGGGATCACTTAACTCTGTCTATCAGTTGCAGCTTTTGCTGTTTGGGTGTGGAAGTAGTCATGTTTGGTGGCTTCACCAGGTTGACACCTCACCTTAAGGTATGCCTAGTGGTGCTCCTGGCATGCTGTCCTGCGCTCTTAAATGATCTTTAAAACACGTTTGCAACTCTATGCACAGTTCCCATCTCCGTATCCCCAACTTAGAGAAAACTCGGATCACCGTGCACAGTTCCAGTCTCCACATCCCTCAGTTAGGCCCACGCTCGGAGCACCGTGCACAGTTCCAGTCTCCGTATCCTTCAGTTAGACCCACACTCGGAGCACAGTGCACAGTCCCGGTCTCCATATCCCTCAGTTAGACCCACGCTCGGAGCACCGTGCACAGTCCCGGTCTCTATATACCTCAGTTAGACCCACACTCAGAGCACTGTGCACAGTTCCAGTCTCTGTATCCCTCAGTTAGTCCCACACTCGGAGCACCGTGCACAGTTCCAGTCTCCATGTCCCTCAGTTAGTCCCACACTCAGAGCACCGTGCACAGTTCCAGTCTCCATGTCCCTCAGTTAGTCCCACACTCGGAGCACCGTGCACAGTTCCAGTCTCCGTATCCTTCAGTTAGACCCACACTCGGAGCACAGTGCACAGTCCCAGTCTCCGTATCCCTCAGTTAGACCCACACTTGGAGCACCGTGCACAGTTCCAGTCTCTGTATCCCTCAGTTAGACCCACACTCGGAGCACCGTGCACAGTTCCAGACTCCGTATCCCGCAGTTAGACCCACACTCGGAGCACCGTGCACAGTTCCAGTCTCCGTATCCCTCAGTTAGACCCACACTCGGAGCACTGTGCACAGTCCCAGTCTCCGTATCCCTCAGTTAGACCCACACTCGGAGCACCGTGCCCAGTCCCAATCTCCGTATCCCTCAGTTAGACCCACACTTGGAGCACCGTGCACAGTCCCAGTCTCCGTATCCCTCAGTTAGACCCACACTCGGAGCGCCGTGCACAGTTCCAGTCTCCGTATCCCTCAGTTAGACCCACACTCGGAGCACCGTGCACAGTTCCAGTCTCCATATCCCTCAGTTAGACCTACACTCAGAGCTCCGTGCATATTCCAGTCTCCGTATCTCTCAGTTAGTTGGAGCATTGAAAGAAATGTGGATGCTGTAAATCAGGAACAAAAACTGAAGTTGCTGTCAGCGTCTGTGAAGAAAAAAAATCATATTTAACGTTTAACAGTACCTTCAATTTCTGTCACGCCGAGAGCACTGTGCACAGTTTCCCAGCATCTCATGGAATATCCGAAAGGCGATAATAGCCCCAACAATAGCGTTCCAATGCTCCGGAATCCCCTCCCTAAACCTCTCCTTCATCATCTCCCTGTATCATCCTGAACTCTTGTTGTCAAAGTGCCATGTGGTCAGACCCTGGGCAATGGGCACTCCCTGTCGCAATGTCAATGCAGATGGTTATTGTCGCAGCCCCCAACCCGTGTATGATCAAGGTGGTGAGAGCAGTGTTCATCTGCCATGTCCCACGGTAATTATTTTGGAACTTTTGCTCATTTGTTTCCGTCAAAAACTTCCCCACTCTCCTATGTTGAAGCAACAGCTGTTGTAATGACCCAGGGTTTCTAAGAATGAGGAAGTCTGTGGTCTCTCTTATCATCCTCACTATGACAGGTCCGTATTCATCAAGACACAGTGGCTCTGTGATATCCCCCCACCCCCCGCATGGCCGTCCTGCCCCTTCCTCGCTGCTCCTGGAAGGCCAGGAGTGATGGGTATTCCGGGATGCGGAGTGGCATTAAGGGCGGGGGCTATCATAGGTGCAGGAGGCCATTCAGCCCCCTCATTGAGCCTGTTACGCCAAACAGGAGGAGGCCGTTCAGCCCCCTCGTTGAGCCTACTGCACTGAACAGGAGGAAGCCATTGAGCTTGTTACACAGGAGCAGGAGGCCATTCAGCCCTGTCCTCCATCTGTTACAGAACAACATGAGGAGGCCATTCAGCCCCTTCCTCGAGCCTGTGACACCATGGACAGCAGGAGGCCTTTCTGCACTGCAGGAATTCCAGCAAACGGCTCAGGAGATGGATGTGAAGCAGGGGCAGGGCCACATCCTAGGGCATTGGGATGGGTTCTGGGGGCAGGGGGACCAGTACAATTGGATGGGGGGGTAAGAGAGGAGCTGATGGGAAGTATCTGTGAGAGAAGGGCTAAATTCCTCACGAGTACGGAGAGGAGGAAGTCTGGGAATGTATACGGGATGGTTCTATTGGGCAATGCATTGAGGAGTAACCATGCACACCTGACTGCATTGCTGTGTGCGTGTAGACATAGACAGTAGGGCCATTTCATACAATTACTGACTTGTTTCACAGCCCGACTGAGTGTCTGCTGTAACAATAATGCGATATGACCCCTGCCCACCAGCCCATCAGACAGCATCTGCACTGCCCCCAGACCCCAGGCAGCCTGTATTCTGCAGCCACCACACTCGTCCCTTCTGGAGGATCCGACAACATCGACCTCCCAGAGGCACTGATTAAAGCAGGAAACTCCCACTCAGCACTGAGCCACTCACAGACAAAAACCAGGCGACACGATATCACACTTCAAACAGCACCCAAAGCCAAAAGTGTCAGGGGCTCAGCTACAGTGACCTCTGCATGAACCAGACACTACCTCAGCACCGACAGTGCGGCGCTCCCACAGCACTGACCCTTCGACAGTGCCCACTCCCTCAGCACTGGCCCTTCGACAGTGCCCACTCCCTCAGCACTGGCCCTTCGACAGTGCCCACTCCCTCAGCACTGGCACTCCGACAGTGCCCGCTCCCTCAGCGCTGACACTACGACAGTGCCCACTGCCTCAGCACTGACCCTCCGACAGTGCCCAGTCCCTAGCACTGACCCTCCGACAGTGCGGCGCTCCCTCAGCACTGACCCTCCGACAGTGCGGTGCTCCCTCAGCGCTGACCCTCCGATAGTGCCCGCTCCCTCAGCACTGACCCACCGACAGTGCCCACTCCCTCAGCACTGACCCTCCGACAGTGCGGCGCTCCCTCAGCACTGACCCTCCGACAGTGCGGTGCTCCCTCAGCGCTGACCCTCCGACAGTGCCCGCTCCCTCAGCACTGACCCTCTGACAATGCCCGCTCCCTCAGCACTGACCCTCCGACAGTGCGGCGCTCCCTTAGCGCTGACCCACCGACAGTTCCCGCTCCCTCAGCACTGACCCTCCGACAGTGCCCACTCCCTCAGCACTGACCCTCCGACAGTGCCCAGTCCCTAGCACTGACCCTCCAACAGTGCGGCGCTCCCTCAGCACTGACCCTCCGACAGTGCCCACTCCCTCAGCACTGACCCTCCGACAGTGAGGCGCTCCCTCAGCGCTGACCCTCTGACAATGCCCGCTCCCTCAGCACTGACCCTCCGACAGTGCGGCGCTCCCTCAGCACTGACCCACCGACAGTTCCCGCTCCCTCAGCACTGACCCTCCGACAGTGCGGCGATCCGTCAGTGCTGACCCTCCGGCAGTGCCCACTCCCTCAGCACTGACCCTCCGACAGTGCCCACTCCCTCAGCACTGACCCTCCGACAGTGCCCAGTCCCTAGCACTGACCCTCCGACAGTGCGGCGCTCCCTCAGCACTGACCCTCCGACAGTGCGGCGCTCCCTCAGCACTGACCCTCTGACAATGCCTGCTCCCTCAGCACTGACCCTCCGACAGTGCGGCTCTCCATCAGTGCTGACCCTCCGACAGTTCCCGCTCCCTCAGCACTGACCCTCCGACAGTGCTGACCTTCCGACAGTGCCCACTCTCTCAGCACTGACCCTCCGACAGTGCCCACTCTCTCAGCACTGACCCTCCGACAGTGCCCAGTCCCTAGCACTGACCCTCCGACAGTGTGTTGCTCCCTCAGCACTCACCCTCCGACAGTGCGGTGCTCCCTCAGCACTGACCCTCTGACAATGCCGGCTCCCTCAGCACTGACCCTCCTACAGTGCCCATTCCCTCAGCGCTGACCGTCCGACAGTGCCCACTCCCTCAGCACTGACCCTCTGACAGTGCGGCGCTCCCTCAGCACTGACCCTCCGACAGTGCCCGCTCCCTCAGCACTGACCCTTTGACAGTGCGGCGCTCCCTCAGCACTGACCCTCCGACAGTGTGTCGCTCCCTCAGCACTCACCCTCTGACAGTGCGGCGCTCCCTCAGCACTGACCCTCCGACAGTGTGTCGCTCCCTCAGCACTCACCCTCTGACAGTGCGGCGCTCCCTCAGCACTGACCCTCCGACAGTGCCCGCTCCCTCAGCACTGACCCTTTGACAGTGCGGCGCTCCCTCAGCACTGACCCTCCGACAGTGCGGCGCTCCCTCAACACTGACCCTCTGACAGTGCGGCGCTCCCTCAGCACTGACCCTCCGACAGTGCGGCGCTCCCTCAGCACTGACCCTCTGACAGTGCGGCGCTCCCTCAGCACTGACCCTCCGACAGTGCGGCGCTCCCTCAGCACTGACCCTCTGACAGTGCGGCGCTCCCTCAGCACTGACCCTCCGACAGTGCCCGCTCCCTCAGCACTGACCCTTTGACAGTGCGGCGCTCCCTCAGCACTGACCCTCCGACAGTGCCCACTCCCTCAGCACTGACCCTCCGACAGTTCCCGCTCCCTCAGCACTGACCCTCCGACAGTGCGGCACTCCCTCAGCACTGACCCTCCAACAGTGCCCGCTCCCTCAGCACTGACCCTCCGACAGTGCCCACTCCCTCAGCACTGACCCTCCGACAGTGCCCACTCCCTCAGCACTGACCCTCCGACAGTGCAGCGCTCCCTCAGCACTGACCCTCCGACAGTGCAGCGCTCCCTCAGCACTGACCCTCCGACAGTGCAGCGCTCCCTCAGCACTGACCCTCCGACAGTGCCCGCTCCCTCAGCACTGACCCTCCGACAGCGCAGCGCTCCCTCAGCACTGACCCTCCGACAGTGCCCACTCCCTCAGCACTGACCCTCCGACAGTGCGGCGCTCCCTCAGCACTGACCCTCCGACAGTGCCCACTCCCTCAGCACTGACCCTCCGACAGTGCGGCGCTCCCTCAGCACTGACCCTCCGACAGTGCAGCGCTCCCTCAGCACTGACCCATGGACAGTGCAGCGCTCCCTCAGCACTGACCCATGGACAGTGCGGCGCTCCTCAGTTCTGATGGGTAATTTTTTTGACATGCAAGTAATTTTTACATTGCAACCAGGAGAATGTTTGCTGTCAGGTTGTAAATCGTCGAACTGGAGTCACTGAAGTTGTACACTTAATTCTCAGGAGTGCAGCTGGTTGAGTGGTTGAATGTCGGCGGTGGAGTATTGTGCTATAGTAACCTTAACTCTGTCAGTATTACTGTTATTATGGAAAGTGATATGTATTGTGCAGCATTTCTGTGTTTAGTTTTGCGGAAGGCCAATTTCAAATTCATCTGACCGGATCAGGGAAACTTAGCCTGGAAGCAGCTACTTCCAGATAGTCCTCCTTTTGGAAAGTTGGGTGTCTTTCTAAAGTAGTGAAGTGTGCTTCTGTACAACTGAAGGGCCGGTGCAGCATCCTGGATGGCAAGGGATATTGAACGTTTGTTAATGTAAAAGAATGAAGCACATAGAATCATAACAGTGCAGTTACAGGCCATTCGGTCCATCAAATTTGCACTGACCCGCCATTGCGCATCCCCACCTTATGCCCGAATCCTTGCATTTACCATGGCTAATCCACCCTAACCTGCACATCCCTGTACTGGTGGGAAAATTGTTAGAATCTGTTCTCGGATAGACTACCACTTAGGAAGGCATGGACTAGTCGGGGATAGTCAGCACAGCTTTGGTCAGGTCATGCCTTACAAATTCAATGGAATACTTTGAGGGAGTGACAAGGAGGATCGATGGGGGACGTGCAATGGTTCTGTATGGATTGCAGTAAGCGTTTGACAACGGCAGATTGGTCAAAGAAAAGTGGGATACAGGTTCAAAGTTGGTGTAGTGTCAGGGAACAGATGTGGACGGAATGTTGCTCCCAAATGATGTTCCACAGGACCCAGCTGCTGTTTGATTCATATATTAACCATTTTGACTTGAACATGGATAGCACACCTGGGACGTTTGCAGATGACACAAACAACATGGCCATGAACTTGACCACATAGAGGATAGTGGCAATCCATAATGATGCAGATGTGGTGGTGGTGTAGGCAGGAGAGTGGCAGATGGAGCTGGACTGCGAAAAGAGCGAGGTAACGCATTTCGAGAGGTGAAACGGTGCTCAGCTCCGGCGATGCCACAGCAGGGTGTCAGGCGGGACCCTTCAAAAAGCAGGGGAGACCCTTCAAAAGTACAGAGAGTGTAGGGAAATGCTTACATAAGAAAGTAGGAGGGCCAAGAGGAGCCTTTAGTGGGCAGGATCACAGGAAAAGGCCAAGACTTTTTTATGAGTAAGTTATGACTAGGAGGATGACTGGGGAATGGAGTGGGGCCTGTAATCTGTGCCCGGAGACAGTGGATGTGGGTGAGGACTTAAATGAATATTTCTCATCTGTATTCACAAAGGAAAAGACATTGTAGCTGGAGATTTCAGCTGGGGATGGTGAGTGTTAAGATTAATACGTAAGAGATATAAATTCCTAAGGCCTAATTAAACACATTCCAGTCTGCTACAGGAGGAGATTGCTCCCTGGAGGGCGATATTTAATACTTTGCTGGCCACAGGTGAGGTGCTAGATGACTGGAGGATAGCCAATGTTTAAGAACATTGAACATAGAACAGTACAGGCCCTTGGGCCCACAATGTTGTGTCAACCTATTATCAATCTACCCTGCATTTTACTGTCCTCCATGTGCCCGTCCAAGAGTCGCTTAAGAGTCTCTAAAGTATCTGAGTCCACTGTCACTGCTGGCAGCGCCATCCACGCGCCCACCACTCTCTGTGTGACGTAGGGATAGACCAAGTAATTACAAACCGGTTAATCTGACGTCAGTCGTGGGGAGATTATTGGAAGAAGTTCTGAGGGCCAGGATTAATCAACGATTGGGATTAATCAGGGATCGTTAGCGTGGATTTGTTGGAGAGAGACCCTATCTGGCTAATTAAGTTTTTTTGAAAAGGTGACGATGTATATTGATGAGGGTAACTTGTTGTTTGCGTGGACTTCAGTGAGGTCTTTGACAAGATCCCACATGGAAGGCTGGTCCAAAAGGTGACAGCCCATGGGATCTGGGACAAGTTGGCAAACTGGATTCAAACTTGACCTAGAGCTAGGAGGCAAAGGGTGATAGTGGAGAGACGCCTGTGACCAAATGGGTATACCACAGGGATTGGTGCTTGGACACTCACTGTTTGTTACATGCATGAATGACTTGGATGGGAATGTAGAAGGTGTATCTAGTAAGTTTGCATGAAAATTGGGGTACTAATGCTAGTGAGGAGGATGGTCTTAGGCTTCAGTCTGATATTGATCAGCTGGTAAATTGGGCAGAGCATTGGCAGATGGAATTCAATCCTGATAAGGGTGAGGTGATGCATTTTGTGAGGCCTAATAAGGGAAGGATTTACACAATGAATGGGAGGTTCCTAGGGAGTACTGAGGAACAAAGGGACCTCAGTATACAGGTCCATAAATCCCTGAACCTACAGGTAGAGAGGGTAGTGAAGAAGGTATACAGGATGCCTTTTTTGAAGACGGGTCCTGACCTGAAACGTGAGGTTTTCTGCCCCTCTGATGCTGCCTGGCCTGCTGCGTTCCTCCAACTCCACACCGTGTTATCTCTGACTCCAGTATCTGCAGTTCTTGCTATCACACAGTATGCTTGCCTTCTTTAACTGTGGCATAGATTGTAGGAGCAAGAAAGTCTTGTTACAACTTTATAAAACATTGGTTAGGGTGCAGATGGAACATATCTGTGTGGCTGTGATCACCACCCTAATCGAAAGGATGTGAGTGCAATGGAGACAGTGCAGAGGAGGTTCAGCAGGAGGTGGAAAATCTCAGTTATGAGAGACGCCAGATAGTCTGGGTTTGTTTTCCTGGAAGAGGCTGAGGGGCAATATGATTGAGGTATACAAAATTGTGAGAGCCTTAAAAGCCTAGTGATATTATTGTTAGATTGTTAATCCAGGTAATTTTCTGGGGACCCAGGTTCGAATCCCTGCCACAGCAGATGGTTGAATTTGAATTCAGTATGGGAAAAATAATCTTGAATTAAGAATCTAATGATGACCATGAGTCAATTATTGGGAAAAACCCCATCTGGTTCACTAATGCCCTTTAGGGAAGGAAACTGCCATCCTTACCTGGTCTGGGACTACATGTGACTCCAGACCCACAACAATGTGGTTGACTCTTAACTGCCCTCTGGACAGTTAGGGATGGACAATAAATGCTGATCTAATCAGTAATGTCCTCATCGTGTGAATGAATTAATTTTAAAAAAAGCAGATAGTGAGAATCTTTTCCCCATGACTGATGTGTCTAAGACCAGTTTGAGGTGGGGAGTAAGTGGTTTAGAGGGAATGTGAGGGTGGTAGAAATATGCAATGTGCAGTCTGGTCCGTGGCAATGTTTAAGAAGCATCTGGATAAGCGTTTGAAATGCCAGGGTGTGCCAGGCTGCAGACCTAGTGCAGGTTAAATGGGACTAGTATAAGTGTGGTGTTTGTGGGTCAGAATGTGGGCGAAGGGCCTGTTGCCATGCTGTGTGACTCTGTGGGTAGCTGGCCTGGGTTTGTGCTCAAGGTTCTGTATGGCTGGGAACTCGCTAATGTGACTGTCTGACACAAAGATGATGGAGTGATACCCACTAAATGTGTGTCCTCTCCAATGCTCCCTGCACTCAGCTGTTTTCAGCCTTGGGTTTGCAGAGTCTACAGTGTGCTGTCAGATTACCCTCCTTTTGAAACGAGCCTTTCTCATTTTGAGTCTGCTGTGGATTGTGTGAAAGACTCGTGCGAATGAAAGATTCCCTAGGAAATCGAGGAGGCAGCACGTTCCCGCATCCTGGAATTGTGACGATCCCAATGGGTTTGGTTCGCTCTGAGCAGAGATGGTGAACATTAAGATTCACCCTGTTGCTGTCTCCTGGGTTCCTCTGCCACAGCACAGACCTGAGAATATCGATGTTCTCTCTGTCCAAATCCCCACAACAGAGTGAGGGGCTTCGGTCATACAGTCATGGAAACAGGCCCTTCGGCCCAACTTGCCCATGTTGCCCAGTTTTCACAATTAATCCAGTCCTATTGGCCTGTGTTTGGTCAATATCCCTCCCTCCCAATCTCTTCCATGTCCCTGTCCAAATGTTTCTTAAATTTTAAAATTGTATTTCACCACCACCACTACCCCTGGCAGCCCTTTCCAGATACTGTGTGAAAACAATTGCCCCTCGGGATTATTTTTATCTCTCCCCTCTCACCTTAAACCACTAGTTTTAGGCTCCTCTACCCTGGGGGAAAGCTGTCAGCTATCGACCTTATCCATACCTCTCATGATTTTATATACCTCTGTAAGGCCACCCTTAGTCTCCTACTCTCCAGTGGAAAAAAGTCCAAGTCTATCCAACCTCTCCTGAGCTTCCTAGTAAATCTTCTCTGCATTCTTTCCAGTTTAATATCCTTTCTATAGTAGGGCAACCAGAACTGCATGCAGTTCTCCAAATGTGGCCTCATCAACATGTTGTATAGCTGTAATGAGACACGCCGACTCCGACATTCAAAGCTCTGACCAATGAAAGCCAGCATGCTGAAAGCCTTCTTCACCACCCTGTCAACTTGTGGCTCCACTTTCAAGGAGCTAAGAACCTTTGCTCCTGGATCTTTTTGTTCTATAACTATCATTGATCGTATGAGTCCTGCCCTGGTCTGCCTTACCAATGTGCAAGATCTTGCATTTATCTAAACTCCATCATCAGCCCAGTGGCCCAGTTGATAAAAATCTGGCTGCATTCCCACATAATCTTTTGTGCATTATACCACAATCCTGGTGTCATCCACAAACCTACTAACCATATCTTCTAAATTCTCATCCAAGTCATTTATAGAAATGAAGAATGACAGTGAACCCAGCAGTGATCCCGATGGTACACCACTGGTCACAGGCCTCCCGTCTGAAAAACAACCCTCTATCACCACTGTCTTCTACTATCAAGCCAACTTTTGTATCCAATTGGCTAGCTCTCCCTGGACCCTGTGAGATTTAACTCCGCTCAACAACCTACCAAGGCCTCGCTAAAGTGCATGTCGACAACATCTACCACACTGTCCTTGTCTAACTTCTTTGTCACCGCTTCAGAAAAACTCCATCAAATGAGATATGATTTCCAATGCATTAAGCCATGCAGACTATCCCAAATGAGTCCTGCCTCTCTGAATGCTTGTAGATCCTCTCTCAGAATCCCCTCTAACAACTTACTCACCACGGATGTTAGGCTCACTGGTCTTTAGTTCCCAGGCATTTCCCTGAAACCTTTCTTAAATAATGGCACATTAGCCACACTCCAATTTTCAGGCACTTTGTCTGTGGCTGTCAATGATATCTCTGCTAGAGTCCCCCCAATTTCCTCCCTAGCTTCCCATAAAGTCTTGGGATATACCTCTTCAGATCCAAGAGATTTATCTTCCTGAATATGCTTTAAGACTTCCAGCACCTCCTCTTCAAGACATGACTGTTTATTTCCCCAGCTTCACTAGCGTTTATACTTCTCTCGATGAGAAATATTCATTTCGGATCGCACCCATCTCTGGTGGCTCTGTATGTACAGGACTTTGTTGATCTTTAAGAGGCCCTATTCTCTCACTAGTTACTCTTTTGTCCTTCATGTACTTGTAGAATCTCTTTGGATTCTCTTTTACCTTATCTGCCCAAGCCGTCTTGTGTCCCCTTTTAGCCCTCCTGATTTCTCTTCTAAATGTACTTCTTAGGAAAGACGTGGAAGCTTTAGAGAGGGTGCACAGGAGATTTACCAGGATGCTGCCTGGACTTGGGGGTGGGGTGGGGGGCAGGTCTTATGAGGAAAGGTTGAGGGAGCTAAGGCTTTTGGAGTGAAGAAGGATGAGAGATGACTTGATAGAGGTGTACAAGATATTGAGAGGCATAGATAGCAAGGATAGTCAGTGACTTTTTCCCAGGGCGGAAATGACTATTACGAGGGGGCTTAATTTTAAGATGATTGGAGGAAGGTATAGGGGAGATGTCAGAGGTAGGTTCTTCACACAGAGAGCGATGGGTGCATGGAATGCGCTGCTGGCAGTGGTCGTGGAGTCAGATACTTTAGAAACGTGAGCCTTGGATAGGCACATGGAGGATAGTAAAATGTAGGATGTGCAGGGTAGTTTGATCTTAGAGTAGGATAATAGGTCAACATTGTGGGCCAAAGGGCCTGTACTGTGCTATGACACCTGCTATAGCCGTCAAGGAATTCACTTGATCCCAGCTGCCCATACCCGTCGCATACTTCCTTCTTTTTCTTCATGAGCCACTTAAGCTGCCCCCATCCAGGGCAAGTGGGGATTATGCCATCCCACTTCCGGCTCGTGCCTTGTCGATGGTGGGAAGTCAGGGAGTGCATTACTGCAGAGAATTTTTTCTTACCCAGGCTCTGGGAGTTTGATATCTGTTTTAACCCGGTCTTTTTTTACAACCTCAACCTTCCCATCCAGTCTGTACAGGCAACAATCAGTATTAGGAGAAATTAAATTATTTTATTAAAACGTTCCTCCAGGATTACATTCAACTTTCCTCCTGCTAATCAAAGCCTCAAAAGCATACAGGAAGCCCATTCAGCCCACCAACTCCATACTAGCTCTCTCTGGAGAGCAAACCAGTCAGGCATGATTCCCCGCTCCCTTCCTGTTGTTCAGAGAGTTCATTTCCCTTCAACATCCATCCAATTTCCATTTGAAACCAATGACTATCTCCCCTACCCGCTCCCACCTTGTGGGCAGTGGATTGCAGACTGGAACATCGCGAACCTCCCCCCGCCCCCCAACCCCAGCATGTCTGCCCCAGAATCTTCTATCTGTTTCCCCCTGCTCCGTGTCTCACCAGCTCTCCTTTGCCTCCCTGAACTAAAGCTGTCGCCGTCTGCTCTCCTCAGTTGGAATTACCCCTCAGGGGCTCCTCTGTCTCATGTGCAGGCCGTCGGGCCCTGAGGTCTGCTGTGCCATTCAATGAGAGCAATGCTCAGGATTTCCTCAAGGGATGAGGGTATGGTAGGCTGGGCCCAACGTTTAATGCCCGGCCCTAGTTGCCCTTCAGGGAGGTACTAACTTCCTTCAATTGTTGCAATTGAAGGATACAACTGAGTGGCTTACTAGATTGTTAACTACATTGGGGTAAGTCAGGAGTCAGGAGAAGCTCAGACCCCAGGAGAGGGTGACAGATATCCTTTCCTTAAAGGCATTGTGCGGCCCAGTGGGTGTTGGAAATGGTTTCATGGTCATCAGAGGATTCTTAACTCTGAATGGTTTTTGTCATTGCTTTCAAATTCTGCCATTGTGAAATATCATCACTGGCACGCACATGCACACACTCCCCAACCCCAGAACATTAGCTGGGTTTCTGGATTAACAATTCAGTGATAATACCGTGATCGCCACCGCCTCCCCCAATTGGCATGAGCGTTCAAGCTCCATTTTACCATCTTCACCCAAGAAGCCTATGGGATGTGCACCAACTCTATCCCTGAGCTGCGCCAGCTACGTTACACCCTCCCTATCTCTGTAATCTCCTCCATTCCCTACACCCCTCCCTATCTCTGTAACCCACTCCAGCCCCTACACCACCTCCCTATCTCTGTAACCCCCTCCAGCCCCTACACGCCCTCCCTATCTCTGTAACCCACTCCAGCCCCTACACCACCTCCCTATCTCTGTAACCCCCTCCAGCCCCTACACCCCCTCCCTATCTCTGTAACCCCCTCCAGCCCCTACACCCCCTCCCTATCTCTGTAACCCACTCCAGCCCCTACACCCCCTCCCTATCTCTGTAACCTCCTCCAGCCCCTACACGCCCTCCCTATCTCTGTAACCCACTCCAGCCCCTACACCACCTCCCTATCTCTGTAACCTCCTCCAGTCCCTACACCCCCTCCCTATCTCTGTAACCCACTCCAGCCCCTACACCACCTCCCTATCTCTGTAACCTCCTCCATTCCCTACACCTCTCCCTATATCTGTAACCTCCTCCAGCCCCTACACCTCTCCCTATCTCTGTAACCCCCTCCAGCCCCTACACTCCTCCCTATCTCTGTAACCTCCTCCAGCCTCTACACCTCTCCCTTTCTCTGTAATCTCCTCCAGCCCCTACACCTCTCCCTGTCTCTGTAACCCCCTCCAGCCCCTACACTCCTCCCTATATCTGTAACCCCCTCCAGCCCCTCCCTATCTCTGTAACCCCCTCCAGCCCCTACACCCTCTCCCTATCTCGGTAACCTCCTCCAGCCTCTACACCTCTCCCTATCTCTGTGACCTCCTGTAGCCCCTACACCCCCTCCCTATCTCTGTAACACCTTGAATCCCAGCCTCTCACGTACACACCCCCTGATTCCCATCCCTACAATGCTGAGGCTATGCATTCAGCTGCTCAGGGCAGCTCCGGAATCCCCTCCTGAACATCTCCACCCACCCCCGACCTCTTCTGCCCTTCCCCTCTGCCCCCCACACCGGCCTCTTCAGGATGGTCCTTCAACAGTGGCTTCATTGACCGAGGATCTGGTCCACCCAATTCACTTGGGTTGTTGAGTGATGACCCGTAAATTGAAGGTGCTATACGAATGAAGCTTGCTGCCATTTGCGACCTGACCCGTTGACACTCCTGGCCCCCAGGGAAGTTCCTGGCAGGCCCTGCAGCTCCCGAGAAGCTGACCCATGAACTCGGAGTGTGTCACAGGTTAGGGTCTCAGGGACTGTGGGACCCGCTGTCTGTCTACACCCTCAGGTGCTCCTGGAGGGGCTAAACTTTTCGTCGGCCAGCGATTGGGGGTAGTGTGAATGCGAGGGGGACACATTCAGTTTGCGATGTGGCCCCCCCTTTCCTCATTGTGGGGTGAGGGAGTATTTGAACTCTGACTCCAGCGAGCTGAACTATCTCGTACAACAACATCTGCATTTTAGTATCACCCACAGGTCCAGCCCCAACTCAGTATCTCCTTCTTCACACTTCCCCCATGCCCCTGCCAAACCTACCCCCCCCCCTCCCTATCTCTGTCACCTCCTCTGGCCCCTATATTCCCTCCCTATCTCTGTCACCTACATCCCCTCCCTATCTCTGTAACGCCCTCAAACCCCTACACCCCCTCTCTATCCCTGTAACTCCCCTCCAGCCCCTACACCCCCTCTCTATCCCTGTAACCCCCCCTCCAGTCCCTACACCCCCTCCCTGTCTCTGTAACCCCCTCCAGCCCCTACACCCCCTCCCTGTCTGTGTAACCCCTTCCAGCCCCTACACCCCCTCCCTATCTCTGTAACCCCCTCCAGCCCCTACACCCCCTCCCTATCTCTGTAACCCCCTCCAGCCCCTACACCCCCTCCCTGTCTCTGTAACCCCTTCCAGCCCCTACACCCCCTCTCTATCCCTGTAACCCCCCCTCCAGTCCCTACACCCCCTCCCTGTCTCTGTAACCCCCTCCAGCCCCTACACCCCCTCCCTATCTCTGTAACCCCCTCCAGCCCCTACACCCCCTCCCTGTCTCTGTAACTCCCTCCAGTCCCTACACCCCCTCCCTATCTCTGTAACCCCCTCCTGCCCCTACACCCCCTCCCTCTCCCTGGATTCTCATCTATCTTCAGCCCCTCAAGCATCCCCTGATTCCCTCTCCGTCCCTTTGGGACATGCCTGGGGTCCTGACCTTTGGAATACCTTCCCCAAAGCCTGTCTCGCTGTGTCTGTCTCTCTCTGTTTCTCTGTCTCTCTATCTCTCTCTCTCTGTCTCTCTGGTTGCCTCTTCTCAACAAAGTTGCTTAAGAACTGACCTCTTGGACTGAGGTTTTAGTAACCAGTTTGGAACATCTCGTTACCCATTGGGGCAGTATGTGAATGAAATCTGTCCAGACCATACCAAGCCCAAAGTTTTATCCTGCAGATCGCACACTGGCACAATCTGATTGCAATGTTATGGCCTGGTGTACACAGTCAGGAGACCACTGTGCTGGGTGTGAGCCAAGAACAGGGAAAGCACCAGTGACACCTTGGGAAGAAACCTAATCAGTGCTGGGCCAGGGACAGGCTCCCTGACCCCAAGCAGTTTACATGTGGGGTCTTACATTGCTGATTTGATTACGCACACCAGTTCCTGATAAAAAGTCTTTGTCCATCTCAAATTATCCTCAGCGGTGCCTGTATCAGTGAAGAGAACAGAGTGAACAGATTTAAGTTTTGCATCATTAATATCATATCACAGTAGGGTCCGGGTCAATAAAGTTAACCACCCCACAAAATCTATCAAACTCTCAAACATACACATTCTGATTGCCCGTCTGCACTGCATCCTCACAGTCCCCATGAATACAGAATGGCCTGTGTATGATCATTGGGATTAGTAGTCCTTGTGTATGATAACGAATAGCTCCCACTGCGTAAATTATAGAGAATAGCTTCCCCCTGTGATATATTACAGGGAATAGCAGTCCCTGTGTGTATGATAGAAATAGCAGATCCTCTGTAAATCATAGAGAATAGCTCCCCCTGTCCGTACTATAGACAACAGCAGTCCCTGTGTATGTTATAGGGAATAGCAGCCCCTGTGTATATTATAGGGAATAGCAGTCCCTGTGTATATTATAGGGAATAGCAGTCCCTGTGTATATTATAGGGAATAGCAGTTCCTGTGTATATTACGGGGAATAGCAGACCCCGTGTATATTATAGAGAATAGCAGTCTCTGTGTACATTATAGGGAATAGCAGCCCCTGTGTACATTATAGGGAATAGCAGTCCCTGTGTATATTACGGGGAATAGCAGACCCCGTGTATATTACGGGGAATAGCAGACCCCGTGTATATTATAGAGAACAGCAGTCCCTGTGTACATTATAGGGAATAGCAGCCCCTGTGTACATTATAGGGAATAGCAGCCCCTGTGATTATAATAGGGAATAGCAGTCCCTGTGTATATTATAGGGAATAGCAGCCCCTGTGTACATTATAGGGAATATCAGTCCCTGTGTACATTATAGGGAATAGCAGCCCCTGTGTATATTATAGAGAATAGCAGTCCCCATGTGTATTATTGGGAATAGCAGTCCCAGTGCATATTATAAGGAATAGCAGACCCTGTGTATATTATAGGGAATAGCAGCCCCTGTGTACATTATAGGGAATAGCAGTCCCTGTGTACATTATAGGGAATAGCAGCCCCTGTGTATATTATAGAGAATAGCAGTCCCCATGTGTATTATTGGGAATAGCAGTCCCAGTGCATATTATAAGGAATAGCAGACCCTGTGTATATTATAGGGAATAGCAGCCCCTGTGTATATTATAGAGAATAGCAGTCCCCATGTGTATTATTGGGAATAGCAGTCCCAGTGCATATTATAGGGAATAGCAGACCCCGTGTATATTATAGAGAATAGCAGCCCCTGTGTATATTATAGAGAATAGCAGCCCCTGTGTATATTAGAGAGAATAGCAGTCCCCATGTGTATTATTGGGAATAGCAGTCCCAGTGCATATTATAGGGAATAGCAGCCCCTGTGTATATTATAGAGAATAGCAGTCCCCATGTGTATTATTGGGAATAGCAGTCCCAGTGCATAATATAGGGATTAGCAGCCCCTGTGTACATTATAGGGAATAGCAGCCCCTGTGTATATTATAGAGAATAGCAGCCCCTGTGTATATTATAGGGAATAGCAGCCCCTGTGTATATTATAGAGAATAGCAGTCCCCATGTGTATTATTGGGAATAGCAGTCCCAGTGCATATTATAGGGAATAGCAGACCCTGTGTATATTATAGAGAATAGCAGCCCCTGTGTATATTATAGGGAATAGCAGCCCCTGTGTATATTATAGAGAATAGCAGTCCCCATGTGTATTATTGGGAATAGCAGTCCCAGTGCATATTATAGGGAATAGCAGACCCTGTGTATATTATAGAGAATAGCAGCCCCTGTATATATTATAGGGAATAGCAGCCCCTGTGTATATTATAGGGGATAGCAGACCCTGTGTATATTATAGGGAATAGCATAGTATTCTTAACCATATTATCCATTTGTGACACAAACGTCAAACAATTATGTACCTGGACCCTTCAGTCCCTGTTCTGCAACATTACCCAAGACCCGAGAGATGGAGTGTTTGAGGAGGAGTGAGACTGTGTGTGAGAGAGTGAGAGCGAGAGAAAGAGTGAGAGTCCGCCTCAGAATGAGTGAGTGGGAAAGAACAGGTTGACGGGAGAGGGGAAGACAGAGATGAGGTGGTGGGGGCTGTAGTGATTGTGGGAGGTTGCAGGGTGGGGCAGCAGAGTGCGGGAGGAGGAGGATGAGGATCGATGGGAAAAAGCAGGGGCAATTTGACCGGGAGAGGTTTCATCGCCACTTCATAATGGTGGGAGGGGCAACCAGGTAAGGGCATGGGTGGGGACATGGGGGTGAGGGAGGCTGTGTGAGAATAAGGGGTGCTGCCTCGCAAACCCCCCCCTCCACCCCCAATGACAAGGATATCCCAATAAGGCCAGGCTGGGGGCTGGGCAGTGGGTGTCACAATGAACCCAACAGGCAGGTCCCATCAAAGTACTCAGGCAGAGGATCAGTACCAGACCAGGACAGACCCAGGAGCCAGGAGAGTGAGAGAGGGCACAATTTGCCCCCACCCTGCCAAAACAAAACAACACACCCACCCAACCCCACCCTGCCAAAACACAACCGCTCGCCTGCAGGACCCTGCCTCTGTCCAGACGTAGCCGAGAGAGAGAGAGAAAGAGAAAGGAAAGAGAAAGAAGAGAGAGAGAGAAGGCCAGCTGGTGTACAAAGAGGTCTCAGCCCCCTGCCACGCCTCGGTCTACACCACCCCACCACCCCCACCCTCGGACGCGTCCCCTTTTACGTCTCACCAGCACCCCCCACCCCTCCCCGCGGACAGACAGACAGCTGACGGAGTCTGGCCATGACAAGACGGTACAGCCCCCAGGGTCGGCGAAGGGGCCCGAAACTCTGCAAGAAGAGGATCAGGAACAAGCAGCGGAATGGCCTCCGGCTGAGGGTCCCGGTCTACCGCCACGCGGCCAGCGTGCAAAGGAGGAAGCCACGCCGTGCAAAGACACTCGCCAAAATGGCACTGAAGCGATACTTTATCTGCCACGATAACAGCTTTGTGGGAACGATGGTGTAGAGAGCAGTACGTTTTCTCTCTCTCTCTCTCCCACCAACAACCTTCTCCCCCTCCCCGAACACAGCACCTCGATATACATATGGAGGTTATTCTTGATGAATTAATAAAGCTGCAATACAAGTAAATTGTTGTCCTGTCAGTGATTGCTCTCGCCACAGGAATGAATATCTCGCAGGGAGATAGAGTCACTCACTCACACTCTCTCTGCATCTCTCTGTCCCTCTCAGCATACCTCGCCCTGTCTCTCTCTCTCTCTCTCTCTCTCTCTGTCCCTCTCAGCATACCTCGCCCTGTCTCTCTCTCTCTCTCTCTCTCTCTCTCTGTCCCTCTCAGCATACCTCGCCCTGTCTCTCTCTCTCTCTCTCTCTCTCTCTCTGTCCCTCTCAGCATACCTTTCTCTGTCTCTCTCTGTCTGTCCCTTTCAGCTTACCTCTCTCACTCTGTTTCTCTCTCTCTCTGTCCGTCTCAGCTTACCTCTCTCTCTCTCCCTCTCAACTTACCTCTGTCTCTCTCTCTCTCTCTCTCTCTCCCGCTCTCAGTTTACCCCTCTCTCTCTCTCTCTCTCTCTCCCTCAGCTTACCTCTCAGTCTCTCTCTCTCTCTCCATCTCAGCTTACCTCTCAGTCTCTCTCTCTCTCTCCATCTCAGCTTACCTCTCTCTGTGACCCTCTCAACTTACTTCTCTCTGTCTCCCCGTTTCTGTCCCTCGGTGTCTCTCTGTCCCTCTCTGTCTCTCAGTATGTCCCTCTGTCCCTGCCAGTCTGTCTCACTGTGACTCTCTCTGTGTCCCTCTCCATCTCTCAGTGTCTGTCAGTTTCTCTCTGTGTCTGTCTCTCTCTGTCCCTCTCCATCTCTCAGTGTATTTCTTTGTCCATCTCATTCTCCCTCTCTCTGTCTTTCTCTGTCCCTCAGTGTATCTCTCTGTCCCTGCCAGTGTCTCTCTGTGTCTACATCTCTCTCTCTCCTTCTCTGTAGGGCTGTGTACACTTGATAAAATGCTTCAATATTGCATCCCTCTCACTGACACACCAGGGGACCAACGACTGAGCCTCCTTAATCTCTCGCCTGGGACAGATCCACCCCGAACCCCTGAAATCAGACCCAGAAGAGGCAGGAATCTCCACTGCTCTCCCTTTGGGGCAGGACTGTCCTTCCTGAGCTAAAGGTGGAGCTGCAGCTGCACACAATCCGTCGGGAACTTTATAAATGAAACAAAACCTTTGTCGTTCCTCAGCTCAGTCCAGTTGTGATAGATGCCATTTACAATAAAGACAGGACTTCCAATGTCGGCATTGAGGGAGCGGGCACTGTCGGAATGTCAGTGCTGAGGGAGTGGGCACTGTCGGAGGGTCAGCGTTGAGGGAGCGGGCACTGTTGGAGGGTCAGTGCTGAGGGAGCGCTGCACTGTCGGAGGGGCAGTGCTGAGGGAGCGCCGCACCGTCGGAGGGTCAGTGCTGAGGGAACATGCACTGTCGGAGGGTCAGCACTGAGGGAGCACCACACTGTAGGAGGGTCAGTGCTGAGGAAGCGCTGCACTGTCGGAGGGTCAGTGCTGAGGGAATGGGCACTATTGGAGGGTCAGTGCTGAGGGAGTGCCGCACTGTCGGAGGGTCAGTGCTGAGGGAGTGGGCACTGTAGGAGGGTCAGTGCTGAGGGAGCGGGCCCTGTCAAAGGGTCAGTGCTGAGGGAGCGGGCACTGTCGGAGGGTCAGTGCTGAGGGAGCGAGCCCTGTCGGAGGGTCAGTGCTGAGGGAGCGGGCACTGTCGGAGGGTCAGTGCTGAGGGAGCGGGCACTGTCGGAGGGTCAGTGCTTGGGGAGTGTGCACTGTCGGAGGGCTAGTGTTGAGGGAGTGCCGCACTGTCGGAGAGTCAGTGCTGAGGGAGTGGGCACAGTCGGAAGGTCAGTGCTGAGGGAACACTGCACTGTAGGAGGGTCAGTGCTGAGGGAGTGTGCACTGTCGGAGGGTCAGTGCTGAGGGAGTGGGCACTGTCGGTGGGTCAGGGCTGAGGGAGCGCCGCACTGTCGGAGGGTCAGTGCTGAGGGAGTGGGCACTCTCGGACGGTCAGTGCTGAGGGAGCGGGCACTGTTGGAGGGTCAGTGCTGAGGGAGCGCCACGCTGTCGGAGGGTCAGTGCTGAGGGAGCACCGCACTGTCGGAGGGTCAGTGCTGAGGGAGCGGGCACTGTCGGAGGGTCAGTGCTGAGGGAGCACCGCACTGTCGGAGGGTCAGTGCTGAGGTAGTGCCGCACTGTCGGAGGGTCAGTGCTGACCGAGTGCCGCGCTGTCGGAGGGTCAGTGCTGAGGGAACACCGCACTGTAGGAGGGTCAGTGCTGAGGGAGTGTGCACTGTTGGAGTGTCTGTGCTGAGGGAGTGGGCACTGTCGGTGGGTCAGGGCTGAGGGAGCGCCGCACTCTCGGACGGTCAGTGCTGAGGGAGCGGGCACTGTCGGAATGTGAGTGCTGAGGGAGTGGGCACTGTCGGAGGGTCAGCGTTGAGGGAGCGGGCACTGTTGGAGGGTCAGTGCTGAGGGAGCGCTGCACTGTCGGAGGGGCAGTGCTGAGGGAGCGCCGCACTGTCGGAGGGTCAGCACTGAGGGAGCACCACACCGTAGGAGGGTCAGGGCTGAGGGAGCGCTGCACTGTCGGAGGGTCAGTGCTGAGGGAATGGGCACTGTCGGAGGGTCAGTGCTGAGGGAGTGTCGCACTGTCGGAGTGTCAGTGCTGAAGGAGTGGGCACTGTAGGAGGGTCAGTGCTGAGGGATCGGGCCCTGTCAAAGGGTCAGTGCTGAGGGAGCGGGCACTGTAGGAGGGTCAGTGCTGAGGGAGCGGGCACTGTCAGAGGGTCAGTGCCGAGGGAGCGCCGCACTGTCGGAGGGTCAGTGCTGAGGGAGCGGGCACTGTCGGAGGGTCAGTGCTTGGGGAGTGTGCACTGTCAGTGGGTCAGTGCTGAGGGAACACTGCACTGTAGGAGGGTCAGTGCTGAGGGAGTGTGCACTGTCGGAGTGTCAGTGCTGAGGGAGTGAGCACTGTCGGTGGGTCAGGGCTGAGGGAGCGCCGCACTGTCGGAGGGTTAGTGCTGAGGGAGTGGGCACTCTCGGACGGTCAGTGCTGAGGGAGCGGGCACTGTTGGAGGGTCAGTGCTGAGGGAGCACCGCACTGTCGGAGGGTCAGTGCTGAGGGAGCGGGCACTGTCGGAGGGTCAGTGCTGAGGTAGTGCCGCACTGTCGGAGGGTCAGTGCTGAGGGAGTGCCGCGCTGTCGGAGGGTCAGTGCTGAGGGAACACCGCACTGTAGGAGGGTCAGTGCTGAGGGAGTGGGCAATGTCGGTGGGTCAGGGCTGAGGGAGCGCCGCACTGTTGGAGGGTCAGTGCTGAGGGAGTGGGCACTCTCGGACGGTCAGTGCTGAGGGAGCGGGCACTGTCGGAGGGTCAGTGCTGAGGGAGTGGGCACAGTCGGAGGGTCAGTGCTGAGGGAACACTGCACTGTAGGAGGGTCAGTGCTGAGGGAGTGTGCACTGTCGGAGTGTCAGTGCTGAGGGAGTGGGCACTGTCGGTGGGTCAGGGCTGAGGGAGCGCCGCACTGTCGGAGGGTTAGTGCTGAGGGAGTGGGCACTCTCGGACGGTCAGTGCTGAGGGAGCGGGCACTGTCGGAGGTTCAGAGTTGAGGGAGTGGGCACTGTCGGAGGTTCAGAGTTGAGGGAGCGGGCACTGTTGGAGGGTCAGTGCTGAGGGACTGGGCACTGTCGGTGGGTCAGGGCTGAGGGAGCGCCGCACTGTTGGAGGGTCAGTGCTGAGGGAGTGGGCAAACTCGGACGGTCAGTGCTGAGGGAGTGCTGCACTGTAGGAGGGTCAGTGCTGAGGGAGCGGGCACTGTAGGAGGGTCAGTGCTGAGGGAGCGAGCCCTGTCGGAGGGTCCATGCTGAGGGAGCGGGCACTGTCGGAGGGTCAAGGCTGAGGGAGCGGGCACTGTCGGAGGGTCAGTGCTGAGGGAGCGCCGCACCGTCGGGGGTCAGTGCTGAGGGAGTGGGCACAGTTGGAGGGTCAGTGCTGAGGGAACACTGCACTGTAGGAGGGTCAGTGCTGAGGGAGTGTGCACTGTCGGAGTGTCAGTGCTGAGGGAGTGGGCACTGTCGGTGGGTCAGGGCTGAGGGAGTGGGCACTGTCGGAGGGTCAGCGTTGAGGGAGCGGGCACTGTTGGAGGGTCAGGGCTGAGGGAGTGGGCACTGTCGGAGGGTCAGTGCCGAGGGAGCGCCGCACTGTCGGAGGGTCAGTGCTGAGGGAGCGGGCACTGTCGGAGGGTCAGTGCTTGGGGAGTGTGCACTGTCGGAGGGCTAGTGTTGAGGGAGCGCCGCACTGTCGGAGGGTCAGTGCTGAGGGAACACTGCACTGTAGGAGGGTCAGTGCTGAGGGAGTGTGCACTGTCGGAGTGTCAGTGCTGAGGGAGTGAGCACTGTCGGTGGGTTAGGGCTGAGGGAGCGCCGCACTGTCGGAGGGTTAGTGCTGAGGGAGTGGGCACTCTCGGACGGTCAGTGCTGAGGGAGCGGGCACTGTTGGAGGGTCAGTGCTGAGGGAGCGCCGCGCTGTCGGAGGGTCAGTGCTGAGGGAGCACCGCACTGTCGGAGGGTCAGTGCTGAGGGAGCGGGCACTGTCGGACGGTCAGTGCTGAGGGAGCGCCGCACTGTCGGAGGGTTAGTGCTGAGGTAGTGCCGCACTGTCGGAGGGTCAGTGCTGAGGGAGTGCCGCGCTGTCGGAGGGTCAGTGCTGAGGGAACACCGCACTGTAGGAGGGTCAGTGCTGAGGGAGTGGGCACTGTTGGAGGGTCAGTGCTGAGGGAGTGGGCACTCTCGGACGGTCAGTGCTGAGGGAGCAGGCACTGTCGCAGGGTCAATGCTGAGGGAGTGGGCACAGTCGGAGGGTCAGTGCTGAGGGAACACTGCACTGTAGGAGGGACAGTGCTGAGGGAGTGTGCACTGTCGGAGTGTCAGTGCTGAGGGAGTGGGCACTGTCGGTGGGTCAGGGCTGAGGGAGCGCCGCACTGTCGGAGGGTTAGTGCTGAGGGAGTGGGCACTCTCGGACGGTCAGTGCTGAGGGAGTGCTGCACTGTAGGAGGGTCAGTGCTGAGGGAGCGAGCCCTGTCGGAGGGTCCATGCTGAGGGAGCGGGCACTGTCGGAGGGTCAATGCTGAGGGAGCGGGCACTGTCGGAGGGTCAGTGCTGAGGGAGCGGGCACAGTCAGAGGGTCAGTGCTGAGGGAACACTGCACTGTAGGAGGGTCAGTGCTGAGGGAGTGTGCACTGTCGGAGTGTCAGTGCTGAGGGAGTGGGCACTGTCGGTGGGTCAGGGCTGAGGGAGTGGGCACTGTCGGAGGGTCAGTGCTGAGGGAGCGGGCACTGTCGGTGGGTCAGGGCTGAGGGAGCGCTGCACTGTCGGAGGGTTAGTGCTGAGGGAGTGGGCACTCTCGGGCGGTCAGTGCTGAGGGAGTGGGCACTGTCGGAGGTTCAGCATTAAGGGAGCGGGCACTGTTGGAGGGTCAGTGCTGAGGTAGCGCCGCGCTGTCAGAGGGTCAGTGCTGAGGGAGCGCCGCACTGTCGGAGGGTCAGTGCTGAGGGAGCGCCGCACTGTCGGAGGGTCAGTGCTGAGGGAGTGCCGCGCTGTCGGAGGGTCAGTGCTGAGGGAACACCGCACTGTAGGAGGGTCAGTGCTGAGGGAGTGTGCACTGTCGGAGTGTCAGTGCTGAGGGAGTGGGCACTGTCGGTGGGTCAGGGCTGAGGGAGCGCCACACTGTTGGAGGGTCAGTGCTGAGGGAGCGGGCACTGTAGGAGGGTCACTGCTGAGTGAGTGGGCACCGTCAGAGGGTCAGTGCCGAGGGAGCGGGCACTGTCGGAGGGTCAGTGCTGAGGGAGCGAGCCCTGTCGGAGGGTCCATGCTGAGGGAGCGGGCACTGTCGGAGGGTCAGTGCTGAGGGAGCGCCGTACCGTCGGGGGTCAGTGCTGAGGGAGTGGGCACAGTCGGAGGGTCAGTGCTAAGGGAACACTGCACTGTAGGAGGGTCAGTGCTGAGGGAGTGTGCACTGTCGGAGTGTCAGTGCTGAGGGAGTGGGCACTGTCGGAGGGTCAGTGCTGAGGGAGTGTGCACTGTCGGAGTGTCAGTGCTGAGGGAGTGTGCACTGTCGGAGTGTCAGTGCTGAGGGAGTGGGCACTGTCGGTGGGTCAGGGCTGAGGGAGCGCCGCACTGTCGGAGTGTCAGTGCTGAGGGAGTGGGCACTGTCGGAGGGTCAGCGTTGAGGGAGCGGGCACTGTCGGAGGGTCAGTGCTGAGGGAGCGCTGCACTGTTGGAGGGTCAGTGCTGAAGGACTGGGCACTGTCGGAGGGTCAGTGCTGAGGGAGCGCCGCACCGCCGGAGGGACAGTGCTGAGGGAGTGGGCACTGTCGGAGGGTCAGAGCTGAGGGAGTGCCGCACTGTCGGAGGGTCAGTGCTGAGGGAGCGCCGCACTGTCGGAGGGTCAGTGCTGAGGGAGCGCCGCACTGTCGGAGGGTCAGTGCTGAGGGAGCGCCGCACTGTCGGTGGGTCAGTGCTGAGGGAGCGCCGCACTGTCGGAGGGTCAGTGCTGAGTGAGTGGGCACTGTCAGAGGGTCAGTGCTGAGGGAGTGGGCACTGTTGGAGGGTCAGTGCTGAGGGAGCGGGCACTGTCGGAGTGTCAGTGCTGAGGGAGTGGGCACTGTCGGTGGGTCAGGGCTGAGGGAGTGCCGCACTGTTGGAGGGTCAGTGCTGAGGGAGCGGGCACTGTAGGAGGGTCACTGCTGAGTGAGTGGGCACCGTCAGAGGGTCAGTGCCGAGGGAGCGGGCACTGTCGGAGGGTCAGTGCTGAGGGAGCGAGCCCTGTCGGAGGGTCCATGCTGAGGGAGCGGGCACTGTCGGAGGGTCAATGCTGAGGGAGCGGGCACTGTCGGAGGGTCAGTGCTGAGGGAGCGCCGTACCATCGGGGGTCAGTGCTGAGGGAGTGGGCACAGTCGGAGGGTCAGTGCTAAGGGAACACTGCACTGTAGGAGGGTCAGTGCTGAGGGAGTGTGCACTGTCGGAGTGTCAGTGCTGAGGGAGTGGGCACTGTCGGAGGGTCAGTGCTGAGGGAGTGTGCACTGTCGGAGTGTCAGTGCTGAGGGAGTGGGCACTGTCGGAGGGTCAGCGTTGAGGGAGCGGGCACTGTCGGAGGGTCAGTGCTGAGGGAGCGCTGCACTGTTGGAGGGTCAGTGCTGAGGGACTGGGCACTGTCGGAGGGTCAGTGCTGAGGGAGCGCAGCACCGCCGGAGGGACAGTGCTGAGGGAGTGGGCACTGTCGGAGGGTCAGAGCTGAGGGAGCGCCGCACTGTCGGAGGGTCAGTGCTGAGGGAGCGCCGCACTGTCGGAGGGTCAGTGCTGAGGGAGCGCCGCACTGTCGGAGGGTCAGTGCTGAGTGAGTGGGCACTGTCAGAGGGTCAGTGCTGAGGGAGTGGGCACTGTTGGAGGGTCAGTGCTGAGGGAGCGGGCACTGTCGGAGTGTCAGTGCTGAGGGAGTGGGCACTGTCGGTGGGTCAGGGCTGAGGGAGCGCTGCACTGTTGGAGGGTCAGTGCTGAGGGAGCGGGCACTGTAGGAGGGTCACTGCTGAGTGAGTGGGCACCGTCAGAGGGTCAGTGCCGAGGGAGCGGGCACTGTCGGAGGGTCAGTGCTGAGGGAGCGAGCCCTGTCGGAGGGTCCATGCTGAGGGAGCGGGCACTGTCGGAGGGTCAATGCTGAGGGAGCGGGCACTGTCGGAGGGTCAGTGCTGAGGGAGCGCCGTACCGTCGGGGGTCAGTGCTGAGGGAGTGGGCACAGTCGGAGGGTCAGTGCTAAGGGAACACTGCACTGTAGGAGGGTCAGTGCTGAGGGAGTGTGCACTGTCGGAGTGTCAGTGCTGAGGGAGTGGGCACTGTCGGAGGGTCAGTGCTGAGGGAGTGGGCACTGTCGGAGGGTCAGTGCTGAGGGAGTGTGCACTGTCGGAGTGTCAGTGCTGAGGGAGCGGGCACTGTCGGAGGGTCAGTGCTGAGGGAGTGGGCACTCTCGGAGGGTCAGTGCTGAGGGAGTGTGCACTGTCGGAGTGTCAGTGCTGAGGGAGTGGGCACTGTCGGAGGGTCAGTGCTGAGGGAGTGGGCACTGTCGGAGGGTCAGTGCTGAGGGAGTGTGCACTGTCGGAGTGTCAGTGCTGAGGGAGTGGGCACTGTCGGAGTGTCAGTGCTGAGGGAGTGGGCACTGTCGGAGGGTCAGTGCTGAGGGAGTGGGCACTGTCGGAGGGTCAGTGCTGAGGGAGTGTGCACTGTCGGAGTGTCAGTGCTGAGGGAGCGGGCACTGTCGGAGGGTCAGTGCTGAGGGAGCGGGCACTGTCGGAGGGTCAGTGCTGAGGGAGCGGGCACTGTCGGAGGGTCAGTGCTGAGGGAGCGGGCACTGTCGGAGGGTCAGCGCTGAGGGAGCGGGCACTGTCGGAGGGTCAGTGCTGAGGGAGCGGGCACTGTCGGAGGGTCAGTGCTGAGGGAGCGGGCACTGTCGGAGGGTCAGTGCTGAGGGAGCGGGCACTGTCGGAGGGTCAGTGCTGAGGGAGCGGGCACTGTCGGAGGGTCAGTGCTGAGGGAGTGGGCACTGTCGGAGGGTCAGTGCTGAGGGAGCGGGCCCTGTCGGAGGGTCAGTGCTGAGGGAGTGGGCACTGTCGGAGGGTCAGTGCTGAGGGAGCGGGCCCTGTCGGAGGGTCAGTGCTGAGGGAGCGCCGCGCTCTTGGCCCCTTGAGCCTGCTGCACCATTCGTTATGATAGTGAGTTACTTGACTGCAAACTCAAACTCCCCTGAAATCACCTCTTGCCTCTGAAGAAACTGTCGACTTCTCCACTAGAAAAAACAGTCAAGGGTCTGCCACTGAGCCGTCTTCAGGGAGTCTTCAAGAGACACAAATCACTCTTGCCCCTGTCTGTTTTCAGCCAGCGAGACCTGGTTTTGAAACAATGGCCCTACCAACATCCTGTGGACTTGGATTCAAACCCCGGTATGCTGGAATTTGAATTCAGTAAAGAATTTGAAGTCTAACGAACATCATGAAACTATTTTAGAACCCATCTGGGTCACTAATGTTGGTTAGAGTCATCGAATCTCTATATTGTGGAAGCAGGCCATTCAGCCCCATTTCATACACTCTGACCCTCTGAAGATCATCCCACCCAAAGCCATCCCATCCCTGTCACCCTGCATTTCCCCATGACCAATCCACCCTAACCTGCTCATCCTCGGACTGTGGGAGGAATGGGAAGAATGTGCAAACTCCACACAGACAGTTGCCCAAGTGTGGGATCGAATCCAGGCCCCTGGCACCACGAGGAGGCAGCGCTCACCACTGAGCCACCGTGCCACCCCAACACACAACCCACTCATTCCGGGTCTCAGTCTGGTAAATGTTCTCTCAACCATTTCCAATGCCTTAACTTGCTTTTTATTAAACAGAGACCCGTGCACAGTGTCCGGGTCACACCAGTGCCCTGTAACACTGAAGCATAACCTCCCTATTTTTGGATTCAAACCCTGACTGATTTGACTTGATTTGATTTATTTATTTTCACTGTATTTTGCAACAAAATGCACATTGAATATTGAAAATGCACAAATGAACATAGTTACCACTCTCCTGCATCATCTTGAAATGCCGCAAAATAAACCTAACCATAGAATATGAAGGCAGAAGGATAAAGAAGCGCCCAAAATTTACAGTCCTTCTTGCTCAGTTCTCATGAAAGGTGCTTGGGCTGCCCGGTCAAATTTAGTTTTCTGCAAACTTAAAGAAACAACTCTTATGCAACAAACCAGGTTACCTGTTCACCAAACTAGGCTGACCACCTGGAAAACTCATCCACCACACGTTCCGGTGAACTTGATTGGCCTGCTGGATTCTTCTGATCTCCATCGGCAGGGGTCTTCTTTAGCACGAAGGTGGGTCTGACACGAAGTCGTCACTTCCCAAGTCTTCTTGTGATAAACCATTACATTCTCCTTGCTTTTCTGATTACTTGCTTTCGCTGCACACTAATGTCCTGCAAGTCATGAACTCGGCCACCGTCTGTCAGCTCTGCAGAGTAGGAGTAATCTGGGCTAAGAAAGATGGTGAAGGGGTTTTGTGCGATGGCTTTCTGTTACGCCTCTTAATTCATCCATGGGAGGTGGGCACAACTGACAAGGCCTGCTCCTTGTCCCTAAATGACTCTGAACTGAGGGACTTGCCCAGCCATACTCAGGGGCATTTAGGGGACAAGGACATCGCTTGTGGGTCTGGAGTCACATGGAGTCCCAGACCGAGTAAAGGAGGGCAGTAGAAGGCCACAATGTAGTTTTATGATCGCTATTCCTTCGGCTGTTAAGTTCCAGGTTTATCTACTGTAATTGTGTGCATTAAAATCCCCGCTGTCTTCCCCCTCCTGCACCCCACCACCGCACAGTCCCCCAGCCACTCTGGATGGAAGGAAATGAAGTCTCTGCTTGCCAGCATTTATCCAGGACCTCCCACTGACTGGTGCGATGCTTCAGCTGCCGAAGTGCCAGTCTAATAGCCAAACTGTTTTGAGATTGTCCAGCCTCAGGGAAAGCTAGCAGGTTGTACAGTCATCTCCTGTTGGTGTTATTCTGAACTATACAACCTACTACCTCACACCGAGACAGACAAATCCTCCTCCCGGTGCATGGACCGACCCCCTCCCACACTCCCCACCAGACTCACCCCCGTTCCTCTCCTCCATTCCCAGCCTTTTGAGGAATGGTGCTGCACTTCCCCTCCCTGGAGCCGTAGTGCACCCCAGGCCATGACTGGTGCACAGCAAGACCCCTCAAACCACCCGCGCATGAGGCTTGTGGGATGGGACGGTTCTGTTGGGGGAGGGTGGTGAGAGGGGTTATGCTGTTGGCCTCGCCTCCCCCAACACTGCATACAGACGACCAACCTCACCCCTACTGCCCTACCCCATCCCCATTCCCCTCCCGGGGGGTGGGTGGAGAAGAGGTGAGGAGGGGAGATGTGAACCAATCCAGCCTACAGCCAGCGGAATTTCAGGGTGAAAGTGCTGGGAAGTGGCCCAAGGAGTAACCTGTAAGAGCTCCTCGTCTTTTCGAGCGAATCAGATCATAAGATGTGGGAACAGAATGCCATTCAGCCCATCTGCTCTGTCCTTGATTGAGATTCTGGCCAATCCAATCATTCTCCACTTCACTTCCCTGCGGGTGAGGGGCAGCATGAGCACACGGAGGGCAGTGCTGATATGGAGGAGGTGGTGGATAGAGGTTGACAACATTTAAAAGACATTTTGGACTGGTACAGGAACAGGAAAGGTTTCAGGGGATAGGGGGCAAACACAGGCAAATGGGGCAAGTTCAATTTGGGAAATTAGTTGGGCCAAAGGGCCTGTTTCCATGCTCTTTCAAAGCCAGTTCCTCAAGGAGGGGAGAAACCTGGCAGTTTTTTTGTGCAAGGGAGGGAAGAGGAAGCGCGACTCAGAGTTTGTTGCAAGCAAACAGTACCAGGTGTCGACAGCAGGGTGCAGCGTGTGCCAGGTTTTGCACTGAGGCTGTCAAATGGATGTCAGATGCAAAAATGATCCATCTATCAGAGATCTCTGAGAAATCTCACGCCAATACTGTCTCGGGGGTGGGGGGCTGGGGGTTGGAGGCACCTCAGGAAGGGGCACAAAGCCTTGCACAGGAGATTTACTGGGGGCGGTGGCTGAGGTGGGGGGATGAGGGTTTTCTGTCCATGTGGAGAGAGCCTATATCGGGAGGCAATGTCCCTGTGGTATTATCACTGGACTGTTAATCCAGAGATTATGTTCTGAGGAAGGGTCACCGGACCCGAAATGTTAACTCTGTTTTCTCCTACGCAGATGCTGCCAGACCTGCTGAGCTGTTCCTGATTTACAGCATCCGCAGTTCTTTTGGTTTTTGTTAACCCAGTGTCTCAGATAACATCCTGAGGACCTGGGTTCGAATCCTGCCACGGCAGATGGTGGAATTGGATTTCAATAAAATATCTGCAGTTAGGAGTCTAATCATGACCGGGAATCCATTGTTGATTGCTGGGGAGAAACCCATTCGGTTCTGATGAAGGGTCTAGGCCCGAAACGTCAGCTTTTGTGCTCCTGAGATGCTGCTGGGCCTGCTGTGTTCATCCAGCCTCACATTTTATTATCTGCCATCTTACCTGGTCTGGTCTACATGTGACTCCAGACCCACAGCAATGTGGCTGTCTCTAATGAGGTGGTTGCCCTCTGGGCAATTAGGGATGGGCAATAAATGCTGCCTGGTCAGCAATGCTCATGAACAAATGAAGGAAATTAAAAATTGCGAGATCATCTCCCTTGGAGCAGGGAAAGCTCAGGGGGAGACGGAATTGGGGTGTTTAAACTCCTTAGGGGGTTTCTATCGAGCTGACGAGGGAGAGACTGTCTCCAGCGGCAGGAAGGTGAGTCACCAGACGGACCTGGATGGAAGAGAAGAGAGAAAAGCAGGGGGTGGGATGCAGAATTTGGTTTTTGAGCCAGTGAGTATCTGTATCCGGGATGCTCTGCCTGGAAGGGAGCAGGTTCAACAGGAACTTTCAAAGCTGGTGGGTGGAGGGGAAGGGTGGAGGGAAGCACTGGGGTAGAGAGTGAGGGGGAGGACAGTGGGGGCTAATTGGTTAGGTTCCCCATCAGTGAGGGAATTGAGGGAAAGGGCAGGACGCGAGGAATGTCAGATTGAGCAGAATCGAGGGGCAGAATAGCCTACCCCTGGCTTGTTATTTCCAATGGTCCTCGAGAGAGATCTTACAGAGGTCAACCAAACCTAAAACCAGCTGGTCTGGGCCATTCTCACAGCACTGATTGTGGGATCTTGCAATGCACCAATAGGCTGCAGAGTTTGATACGGTCCTCCGTTGGCAGCTGAACGCTGGGACTTGACTCTGCCAAGTGGAGCATGGCGCTAGAGAGATGCAAGAGTGCCCTGTTCGTGGAGGAGATTTTTTCGAAGAAATGAGGGACCTTCCTGCTGGATGGAGTGGGGGTCGGGGGAGGTCGATGGGCCGAATTGCCTCACAGTTGGCAGGGAGCAGAGGGGATCCTGGAAGGATTACCGATGGAGGGCCTGCCCAACCTTAAACTCCTTCTCGCCGCGACCGCCCCCATGCCCCCCCCCCCCCCCCAGCCAAACCCGACCCTCAGAGTCCCTGGTCGTCCCCTTGGCTGTTGCCATGCCGACACACACCCTTAAACCCGAGCTTGTGTGAGTGCGAGAGACCGCAAGTTCGGATCTACGGGTTCGCATCGACCGGCCGTGTTGGGGCGGGGGGACGGTAGAGAGAGAGAGAGCGGGTGGGGTAGGGGTGAGGTGTGGAGGAAAGGGGAGAGGGGAGGGGATTGGGGGAGAGGAGGTTGGGAGAAGTGAGGGGCAGAGGAAGGGGGAGGGGGTTAATTAGGGGAGAGGAGGGGGAGTGGACGGGGAGAGAGGTGGGGAATGGGGAAGGGGAATGGAGAGAGAGGTGGGGATTGTGGTGGGGCGATTGGGGGAGAGGGCTTTGGGGAAGAGGGGAGCTGAGGGGAGAGGGGAGGGGAATGGAGGGGAGGGGAATGGGGGAGAGGGATGGGGATTATGTTTTGGGAATGGGGGAGAGGGCGTTGTGGGAGGGAGCAGAGAGGGAGAGGGGAGGGGATTGTGGTGGGGGGATTGGGGTAGAGGGCATTGGGGAAGAGGTGAGCGGAGGGGAGAGGGGAGGGGAATGGAGGGGAGGGGAATGGGGGAGAGGGGAATGGGGGAGAGGGATGGGGATTATGGTGGGGTGATTTGGGAAGAAGGCATTGGGGGGATTGGGAGAGAAGGGTGAAAGGGTAGGGGGAGGGGAGAGAGGGGAGGGGCATGGGGGGAGAGGGGTGGAAATTGTGGTGGTGGGATTGGGGGTGAGGGTATTGGGGGAGGGGAGTGGGAGAGGGGAGGAGAATGGGGGAGGGGGGATTTGGAGAGGATTTGGAAGGAGTGGAGGAGACGTGAGGGGGAAGCGAGAGGGAAGTGAGGGGAGAGAGCTGGAGGGAGATAGGTGGACGGGGGCAATTTGGACACAGGAGAGGGTTGGAGGAGAGGGGAAGGATTTGGGGAGAATTCCCTTCTGGAACTCCAACTGGTCCTACTCCTGACCTTTCCTCACTCGGCCGTCCCTTCATTCCCAGATACACTGACTCTTACCCCAACCCCATCATCCCTCCTTAAACACGGAGACCAGGAATGACCAGCTCCTGCTCCTAGAAGGTCAAAACTGGGAAGAGTAGGCCATTCAGTTCCTTGGGCCTGTCTGTGCCATTTAATGCCATCGTGGCTGTCCTCAACTGGGCCTCAAATTCACCTCAGCTCGTTACTGATTAAAAAATCTTCCCTATTCACTATCCCAGCATCTGCCCAACTCCAGGATAGTGAATCCCTCAAATTTATGACCCCCCAGAAGTTATTTATTGTCACGCACACTTCTGTTGCAAAATACAGTGAAAAATGCCGTATGGTGTCACCAGCTTAACGCACAGGAAAATAAAATGAAATGTGGGATTTAAAGGCAGAAGAATCAAGAAATACAGGAAAAGTTTGCAGTCCTCCTTGATAAGTGCTGCACCACGGGCCAGGGCCCAGTCCCCTGCTCCATGCTGCTGGGATGAAATCTCCCGCACCCCTGACACCCTCACAATTTCTCCTCATCTCTGTTTTAAATCTGTGCTATTATCCCAACTACCCCCATCGTCCTAACTTACCCCCTTATCCTATACACCCCATTATCCCAACTACCCCCTTATCCTAACTACCCCCTTCCCTAACTACCCCCTTGTCCTAATTACCCTCTTGTCCTAACTACCCCCTTCCCTAACTACCCCCTACCCTAACTACCCCCTTCCCTAACTACCCCATATCCTAACTACCCCCTTATCCTAGCTACCCCCTTATTCTAACTACTCCCTTGTCCTAACTACCCCCTTCCCTAACTACCCCCTTATCCTAACTACCCCCTTATCCTAACTACCCCCTTCCCTAACTACCCCCTTATCCTAACTACCCCCTTCCCTAACTACCCCCTTGTCCTAACTACCCCCTTATCCTAACTACCCCCTTATCCTAGTTACCCCTTCTCCTAGCTACCCCCCTTATCCTAGATACCCCCTTATCCTAGCTACCCCCTCATCCTAGCTACTCACCTATTCTAACTACCTCCCTTATCCTAGCTACCCTCTCATCCTTGCTACGCCCTTATCCTAACTACCCCTCTTACCCTAACTAGCTCTACCCTAACTACCCCTACTCTAACTACCCCTACCCTAACTACCCCATATCCTAACTACCCCATACCCTAACTACCCCCTTATCCTAACTACCCCATACCCTAACTACTCCATACCCTAACTAACCCCTTATCCTAACTACCCCCTCATCCTAGTTACCCCTTCTCCTAGCTACCCCCCTTATCCTAGATACCCCCTTATCCTAGCTACCCCCTCATCCTTGTTACGCCCTTATTCTAACTACCCCCCTTATCCTAGCTACTCCCTCATCCTAGCTACGCCCTTATTCTAACTACACCCCTTATCCTAGCTCCCCCCTCATCCTTGCTACGCCCTTATCCTAACTACCCCTCTTATCCTAACTACCCCCTCATGTTAGGAACTGTGACCTCTTGGACTCAATCTAATTCAGCTCCCCCTGCAATAAATTTTAACATTGTCCTGCCGATATCCAAAGATACAGGAAATTGGTCAGGCCGCCTCTGGAACACTGCTTGCAGTTCTGGGCTCCCTGCTCGACAAAGGATGTTGAGAAACTTGAAATGGTTCAGAAATGATCCACGAGAATGTTGCTGGGGGTGAAAGGTTTGAGCCACAGGGAGACGCTGAGAGGCTGGTGTGAGTTCCCCTGGAGCTGAGGGGTGGTTTTCAAGGGGTTTATAAAATCGTGGATAGGGTGAATAGACAAGGTCTTTCTCTGGGCTGGGGGAGTCCAAAGTTAGAGGTTTAAGGTGAGAGGGGAAAGATTTAAAAGGGACCTGAGGGGCAACTTTTTCACACAGAGGGTGGTGCGTGTATGGAATGAGCTGCCAGAGGAAGTGAAGGCTGGTACAGTTACAGCATTTAAAAGGCATCTGGATGAGCATGTAAATAGGAAGGGTTCGGAGGGACATAGGCCAAATGCTGGCAAATGGGTCTAGATTGATTAGGGATAATCTGGTTGGCATGGAGCAGTTGGACCGAAGGGACTGTTTCCATGTTGCACAGCTCTCCGACTGTATTTTCAGGGTGGGTAGGTGTTGGAGAATTATTCTGTTTGCTGGGAGAGATAAAAGACCCCAGACCCTAACCAGAGATTCCGCATTCCAATTATAAACAGTCACATTCCCGATCCCTGTCGTCACTCACCGCTCGGGAATGTAAACAGCATCGGATTTTCCCGTCTGCTGACCAGAAACTCAAGTGGACTCACCACATAAACACAGCGGCTACAAGAGCAGAGCAGAAGCTGGGAATCCTACAGAGAGTAATTCCCCTCCCGACTCCCCACAAAGCCTGTCCCACCATCCCCAAGGCACAAGTCAGGAGTGGGATGGAATACTCCCCACTTGCCCCTGGATGGGGGCAGCCCCAACTCAAGAAGCTCGACACCATCCAGGACAAAGCAGCCCCCGCTCGATCGGCCCCACATCCACAAACATCCCACTCCCTGCCCCCCACCGACGCTCAGTCGCAGCAGTGTGTACCATCTACAAGATGCGCTGCAGAGATTCACCTTCTACCTCAACTCTGTTTATAAATTTGCAGACAACATCAACGTTGTAGGTTGAATCCCAAGCTACGACGAGACAGAATGCAGGAAAGAGACAGAGTGTTTAGAGCTGTGGTATAATGACAAAAATTTCTACTTCGATGTCAGCAAAAACAAAGGAGCAGGTCAGGAAGCAGACTGGAGGGCACACCCTGTGTCTGTATCAATGGTGGAGAGTGTTGAGATCACCAACAGATTTCCCCGGTCCACCCACGTTGATGCTACGGCCTGCAAAACACAACAACGTCTCAACTTTCACAGGAGGCTAAGGAAATTCCGCATGCCCTCAATGATTCTTACCAATTTTTATAGATGCCGCATAGAAAGCATTCCATTTGGATGCAACGCAGTGTAGCTTGGCAACTGCTCTTCCCAAGACCACAAGAAGCTACAGGGAGTGATGTCCACAGCCCAGCCCATCACACAAAACAGCCTCCCATCCACTGACTCCATCTACACTTCCCACTGCCTTGAGAAAGCAGCCAACAACATCAAAGACCCCTCCCACCCCGGCTATAATCTCTCATACCCTCTGTTTTCAGGCAGGAGATATAAAAGTTTGAAAGCATGAACAGATTCAAGAACAGCTTCTTCCCCGCTGTTATCCGACTTTCAAATAGACCCCTTGGATTTATTTCTGATCTGTCAGTCTGCACTTTGTCTGTGGCTGTAACACTGTATTCTGAACGCTCTCCTGCCACATTGTTGCACTTTGTATGTTTCAATCTGCCTGTATAGCACACAAAACAACACTTTTCACTGTATCCTGGTACATGCGACAACAAGAAATCAAATCAAATTAAATCTTAGACAGCACGTTCTAAACCCGCACCTACTTCCATCCAGAAGGACAAAAGCAGCAGATACATGGCAACGCTACCCTCTGCCAGTTTCCCCTCCAAGCCACTCACCATCTGAGTTGGAAATGGATCACCGGTCCTTCACTGTCGTTGGGTCAAATTCCTGGAATTCCCTCTTGCTTTGGAGAAGGGAATGGGAAATGTGGCCAGACAATGCAGAATCACACATATTACATTTGAGCAGCACAAACTGGCTCAGTTCCTCAGGTAAGTGCCAACAGAGTCAACACCAGCCCTGGGACAAGAGAACTCACTGAGAACGGCTCCAAGTTAATTATTCATTGATTAGCAAGGTCACACTAGACCCACACTTGGAGCACCGTGCACAGTTCCAGTCTCCGGGTCCTTCATTTAGACCCGCACTCGGAGCACCGTGCACAGTTCCAGTCTCCGTATCCCTCAGTTAGACCTACATAGGGAGCACCGTGCACAGTTCCAGTCTCCGTATCCCTTAGTTAGACCCACACTCGGAGCACCGTTCACAGTCCCAGTCTCCGTATCCCTCAGTTAGACCCACACTCGGAGCACCGTGCGCAGTTCCAGTCTCCGTATCCCTCAGTCAGACTCACACTTGGAGCACCGTGCACAGTCCCAGTCTCCGTATCCCTCAGTTAGACCCACACTTGGAGCACCGTGCACAGTCCCAGTCTCCGTATCCCTCAGTTAGACCCACACTCGGAGTGCCGTGCACAGTTCCAGTCTCCGTATCCCTCAGTTAGACCCACACTCGGAGCACCGTGCACAGTTCCAGTCTCTGTATCCCGCAGTTAGACCCACACTCGGAGCACAGTGCACAGTTCCAGTCTCTGTATCCCTCAGTTAGACCCACACTCGGAGCACAGTGCACAGTTCCAGTCTCCCTATCTCTCAGTTAGACCCACACTCGGAGCACAGTGCACAGTTCCAGTCTCCGTATTCCTCAGTTAGACCCACACTCGGAGCACCGTGCACAGTCCCAGTCTCCGTATCCCTCAGTTAGACCCACACTCGGAGCACCGTGCACAGTTCCAGTCTCCGTTTTCCTCAGTCAGACTCACGCTCGGAGCGCCGTGCACAGTTCCAGTCTCCGTATCCCTCAGTCAGACTCACGCTCGGAGCACCGTGCACAGTTCCAGTCTCCGTATCCCTCAGTTAGACCCACAGTCGGAGCGCCATGCACAGTTCCAGTCTCTGTATCCCTCAGTTAGACCCACACTCGGAGCACCGCGCACAGTTCCAGTCTCCATATCCCTCAGTCAGACTCACACTCGGAGCGCCGTGCTCAGTTCCAGTCTCCTTATCCTGCAGTTAGACCCACACTCGAAGCACCGTGCACAGTTTTGGTCTCCGTATCCCTCAGTTAGACCCACACTTGGAGCGCTGTGCACAGTCCCGGTCTCTATATACCTCAGTTAGACCCACACTCGGAGCACCGTGCACAGTTCCGGGCTCCGTATCCCTCAGTTAGACCCACACTTGGAGCGCTGTGCACAGTTCCGGTCTCTGTATCCCTCAGTTAGACCCACACCCGGAGCACTGTGCACAGTTCCGGGCTCCGTATCCCTCAGTTAGACCCACACTTGGAGCGCTGTGCACAGTTCCGGTCTCTGTATCCCTCAGTTAGACCCACACCCGGAGCACTGTGCACAGTTTCGGTCTCCGTATCCCTCAGTTAGACCCACACTCGGAGCACCGTGCACAGTCCCAGTCTCCGTATCCCTCAGTTAGACCCTCACTCGGAGCACCGTGCACAGTCCCAGTCTCCGTATCCCTCAGTTAGACCCACACTCAGAGCACCGTGCACAGTTCCAGTCTCCGTATCCCTCAGTTAGACCCACACTCGGAGCGCCGTGCACAGTTCCAGTCTCCGTATCCCTCATTCAAACCCACACTGGGAGCGCCGTGCACAGTTCCAGTCTCCGTATCCCTCAGTTAGACGCACACTCGGAGCACCATGCACAGTCCCGGTCTCCGTATCCCTCAGTTAGACCCACACTCAGAGCACCGTGCACAGTTCCAGTCTCCGTATCCCTCAGTTAGACCCACACTCGGAGCAACGTGCACAGTTCCAGTCTCCGTATCCCTCAGTTAGACGCACACTCGGAGCACCGTGCACAGTCCCGGTCTCCGTATCCCTCAGTTAGACCCACACTCAGAGCACTGTGCACAGTTCCAGTCTCCGTATCCCTCAGTTAGACCCACACTCGGAGCACCGTGCACAGTTCCAGTCTCCGTATCCCTCAGTTAGACCCACACTCAGAGCACTGTGCACAGTTCCAGTCTCCCTATCCCTCAGTTAGACCCTCACTCGGAGCACTGTGCACAGTTCCAGTCTCCGTATCCCTCAGTTAGACCCACACTCAGAGCGCCGTGCACAGTCCCAGTCTCCGTATCCCTCATTCAAACCCACACTGGGAGCGCCGTGCTCAGTCCTGATCTTTCTATCTGGAAAGAGTGCAGGTCTGAGGCTCTTTTCGCTGGATGACTGATGGTTGTAGTGTATCCTGGAAAGAGGGCTTAATAATTATGAACAGGTCAGTCATGAGGAGGGGCTGAATGGCCTCATCCTGTTCCACACTGAAACCAACAAGTGCACTGTCGCTTCCGGATTGGTGCATGATTTGTTTTACTCTCTGTCACACTGAGCTGTGCGATGCTGCCCCAGCCGCTCAGCCAGGAGGACAGGTGAGTCCTTCCCCCACCCCAGGGCTTGGCCTCAGACTGGTTGCGCTCCCTGGATGTGGGGAGGAGGGGTTTCTGACATTACCCTGGGAGGGGTGTGTTTCTGATGTTGCCCGTACCTGTTCAGATCCCCCTCCAGTGCTCATTCCTCACAACTCCATCTCATCCAGGCATCCTTTCCTACTGTCGCATCGTACTCTCATTTCCTCACCACGTCCCTCCGAATCACCTCACTCCCTCCTGTGTCGCACCGAGTCTCAGCATCTCTGGGGAAGAAGCTGGACAGAAATTGGGATATGGGAACAGAGCAAACAAACAAGCACAGATTTCCATAAGGAACAATATATTAACGGAGAGACAGAAGCAGCATGTGTGAGAGAGAGAGAGAGAGAGAGAGAGGGAGCGAGAGTGACATAGATAGAGAGAGGGGGATAGACAGGGCAATAGAGAGGAGCAGAATGAGAGACAGTATAGAGGAATAGAGTTGGGGAGAGAAGGGGGGGAACTGAGAGAGAGGAAGAGAGCAATAGAGAGATGGACAGAGAAACAGAGAGAGAGAAAGATAAGGACTGGGAAAGAGAGAGAGAGAGACTGAGCGAGTCACAGAGTGAGAGAGAGATACAGAGAGAGAGTGCAGGGCAAAGAAAGTGAGAGGAAGAGAGAGAGAAAGAGACAGAGGGAGAGAGACCAAGATAGAGACAGAGAGAGACAGACAGCGAGTTGGACAGAGAAAGAGAGAAACAGAGGGACAGCCAAACAGGAGAGGGACAGAGATAGAAAGAGAGATATTAAGGGAGAGAGAGACAGACACAGAGATAGACAACGAGAGATAGAGAGACACAGAGAGAGAGAAAAACAGAGAGACAGAAACAGAAAGAGAAGACAGAGACAGATCGAGAAAGGGGGTGAAACAGCGAGAAAGAAAGGGAGAGAGAGACAGACGCAGAGAGAGAGAGAGACAGACAGAGAGAGAGAGAGAGAGAGAGACAGACAGGCAGACAGTGAGCAGAAGAATTCAACAATGCTGTAAAACACAAATGCATTTTTAAAGAAAATGGGCATTTAATTCAGCCCTTCCCCACCTTGAGAGGAAAACTTCACAGGGCCAGTGGGCACTGAGTGCTGGCAACGTGATGAGGGAGGACACTCTCAAGGGAGTGACGGAGAGAGGGTGCAAGGGGGTGACAGAACGACAGAATTGAGGGAGCAAGGGAGTGAGGGACCGAGGGAGTGAGTGATGGAGTGAGTGTTCAACAGAGGGAGTGAGAGTGAGGAACCGAGGGAGTGAGGGATTGAAGGAGCAAGGCAAGGAGTGAGTGAAGGGGGGAGGGATCGAGGGAGCAAGAGTAAGGGAGTGAGTGAATGAGGGATCAACCGGGTGAGTGAGGGAGGGATTGAGGGAGTGAGGGTTTGAGGGAATGAGTCTGTGCGAGTGAGTGAGAATGAACACCCTCCTCAGAGTGCATTCTAACCCTCCGTAGAGGGCCTGGGACTGTGGGGAATAGAGGAAATCACATTTTCTAACCCTTAGCCTGGTTATGCTCAGCGCCACAACGAGACCTGGTTGCCATGCAACTTCACCAGTCCGGGTCACATTGGGCTCAGGACCCATTTCTCCTCATTGCTCCCTCTCTCCTTCCCTTCCTCCCCCTCCCTTACTCCTTCCCTCTGTCTCTCTTGCTCCCTCTCTCCCTCCGTCACCGCCTTGATCCCTCTCACACTGTATCACCTTATCAGCAGGGAGATGTTAGAGAGTCGGAGGATGGAGAATGCCTGAGTGACTCTCACATTGGCTCATGAACACGTGCCCTCCTCCATCCCTCCCTTTCCCACACTCTGTCTCTCCTTCACTACCTTGCTCCCTCATTCTCTCATTCCCTCTCCCTCACTTCCCCTTTCCCTTACTTGCGCTCTCACTCACTGGATTATACCCTCGCTCTCTCACTCCCTCGCTCACACTGTCAGTCCCTCTCTCCCTCTCCCTTAATCCCTATTTCCCTCTTCCCCACTCTCTCTCTATCTCTCACACCCTCACTTCCTCTCTCTGTCACACTCACTCCATCACTCTATCACTTGCACATTCCCTCAATCACTCATCCCCTCACTCCCTCTCTCCCTCTCCCTTAATCCCTGTCTCCGCCTCCCTCCATCCAGACGCTTTTTAAATGCTGTAACTGTACCAGCCCCCACCACCTCCTCTGGCAGCTCATTCGATACACGCACCACCCTCTGCGTGAAAATGTTGCCCTCTTAGGTCCCCTTGAAATCTTGCCCCTCTCACCTTAAACCTGGACAGAAGTCACACAACACCAGGTTATAGTGCAACATGTTCAGTCAAAATCACAAGTCTTCATAGCACTGCCCCTTCATCAAGTGAAGTGGAGGGAAGCTATCACCTAAAATGAGGAATAGCACCTCACATTGATCTGAATTACACTGCATCTGCCACTCCTTGGCCCATTGGCCCATCTGATCAAGGTCCCATTGAAATCTAAAGTAACCTTCTTCATTGTCCACTAAACCTCATGTTATTGGTGTCATCTGCAAACCCACTAGCCTCTGTTTACATCCAAAAAATGACCAAAAGCAGTGGGCCCAGCACCGATCCTTGTGGCACACCGCTGGTCACAGGCCTCCAGTCTGAAAACCAAGCTTCCACCGCTACCCTCTGCCATCTCCATTCAAGCCAAATTTGCATCCAAGTGGCTTGCTCTCATTACGAGAGATTCTATCCCTCAGGATTCCCTTCAACTTGCCCACCACCACTGTCTTGCTCACGGGTCTATAGTGCCCTGGTTTTCCTTACCACCTTTCCTAAACAGTGGCACCACGTCAGCCAACCTCCAGTGTTCCGGCACCTCACCTGTGACTATCGATGATACAAATATCTCAGCAATGGGCCCAGCAAGCATTTCCCTAGCTTTCCATAGAGTTCTGGGGTACACCTGATCAGGTCCCAGGGATTTATATACCTTTATGCATTTTAAGACATTCAGCACCTCTTCCTCTGTAATATGGATATTTTTCAAGATGTCACAATTTTTTCTCCCACGTTCTCTATCTTCCATATCCTTCTTTACAGTAAACACTAGTGCAAATTACTCGTTTAGTACCTTCCACATCTCCTGCGTTCCAACACACCTTGCTGATCTTTAAGGGACCCTATTC
Organism: Stegostoma tigrinum; assembly: GCF_030684315.1. NCBI lineage: Eukaryota > Metazoa > Chordata > Chondrichthyes > Orectolobiformes > Stegostomatidae > Stegostoma > Stegostoma tigrinum. The sequence goes on along the minus strand of NC_081394.1, from coordinate 5,842,537 downwards.
TCTCCCTAGTTACCCTTTTGTCCCTAATGTATTTGTAGAATCCCTTTGGATTCTCCCTAACTCTATTTGCCAAAGCTACCCTTTTTTGTTCTCCTGATTTCCCTCTTAAGTCTACTCTTACTGCCTTTTTACTTCTAGGGATTCACTTGATCTCTGCTGACTTATACTTTATTCTTAAGCGAAACCTCAATTTATCTAGTCATCCAGCCTTCCCTACACGTACCAGTCTTGCCCTTCATCCTGACAGGAACATACTGTGTCTGGACTCTTGTTATCTCATTTCTGAAGGCTTACCATTTTCCAACCATCCCTTTACCTGCAAACATCTGTTCCTAATCAACTTTTGAAAGTTCTTGCTTAATACCTTCAAAATTGGCCTTCCTCCAATTTAGGACTTTAACTTCTAGATCCAGCCTATCTTTTTCCATCACTATTTTAAAACTAATAGAATTATGGTCTCTGATCTCAAAGTGCTCCCCCACTGACTCCATCTCCTGCCCTGCCTTATTTCCCAAGAGCAGGTCATATCCTGCACCTTCTCTCGTCGATACGTCCACAAAATTTCTTGTACGCACTTGGCAAATTCCTCTCCATCCAATCCCTTCACCCTATTCTTAAAGATAACTGAGATCTCCTTACAAATTTGTTTTTCAATTTCCTACCGTCTCTTGGACAATCCCAATAACATCATCATCCCTTTCTTATGTTTCAGTTCCACCCAAATGCCATCCCTGGACGTGTTCCCAGGAATATCCTCGCTGAGTACAGCTGTAATGTTATTCCTCATCAAAAATATCACTCTCCCTCCTTTCTAGCCCTCTTCTTTCTATACAGCATCTATAGTATCTTTCTTATAGTATCTATACCCTGGCAAGTGTGCAAAGAGAGAGAGAGAGATGGTGCGAGTGTGAGGGTAAAGAGCGTAAGTACCCAACAGTCAACTGGATCTCTCTCTAAAAAAGGCACTGGGCTTGGGCTAGGACTAGGGTTAGGGGTGGGGTTAGGGATGGGGCTGGGGATGGGGTTATGACAAAGGATGGGCTTGGGGATGCTAATGGGGATTGGGTTTGGGGATGAGCGATGGGGATGGGGAGATGGGATTTATGGATGGGGAATGGGGATGGATAGTAGGAAATGGGGTTGGAGGGGTGGGGAGGGGTGTTGGGGGGAATGGGGGTGGGGATGGGGATGGGGATGGCGATGGCAATGGTGGCGTGGGAATGGGGAATGAGGGATGGGGATGGGAGATGGGGATAGCGATTGAGGATAAAAGGTGGGGATGGGGAATGGGTGATGGGAAATGGCAATGGGAACAAAGGATGGGGATGAGAATGGGCTCTGGGGATAAGGGAACGGGGATGGGGATGAGGGATGGGGTTGCGAGATGTGGATGGGGAATAGGGGATGCGTATGGGATGAGAATGGCGATGGGGGTGAGGAATGGCGATGGCGATGGAGGATGGGGATAGGGGATGGGGGTGGGGCATGGGAAATGAGGGATGGGGATGGGGATAGGAGATGGGGATCTGGATTGAGGATGGGAGTTGAGGATGATGAATGGATGATGGCATTGGGGATAAGGGATGGGAGATGGGGTCAAGGGATGGGGATAAGAGATGGGAATGGGGATGACAATTGGCGATAGGGATGGGGGATGAAAAAAGGGGGTGGGGATGGGGAATGAGAGCTGGGGATGGGGATGGGAGTTGGGGAATAGGGATTGAGGATGGGGAATGGGGGGGTGGCAATGAGGATAAGGGATGGGGATGTTGATGAGGGATGGGAATGGAGGGTGGTGATAAGGGATGGGAGATGGGGACAGGGATGAGGTTGGGGAATGCGAATGGGAGGTGGGATGGAATTAGGGATCGTGCTGAGGGTTAGGGTTAGGGTTAGCGAAGGGGGTTGGCTTGAGGGTTAGGGATAGCCCTCATGGGTCAGGGGCTCCAGGGAAATGAATAACTTCCACAATGACTGACAGACAGCACCCAACTGGGGGAAGAAATTAACATGAGACTCTCTCCCTGTTTTTCTCCCTCCTCCATCTCTCTTTGTCTGCATCCTCCATCCAACATGTTCTGCCTCTTGCTGTGTCTCAGTCACATTCTGCCTAGGGCTGTGGACAATGGGAGACAGGAAGTTATTGACACCATTTGGTGGGGACTGACTGATGGACGACTTTTCAGACTGAGTGAGCTCTGGGACAGGGTTGGGGGGTGCGATCTGAGTGGGAAAGAGTTCGAGGAAATGACAAACTAAACCGATTCCTGACCCTTGCAGCCCCGTGCCACCTTACCTCGTGGTCTCTGCTTCTCCTGGGCTCCTCCTAGTAACCCATCTGAATTTTGTTGATTTTGCCTGTGGGAAAGATGGCGGAGATTGAGATTTTGATCGATGTCTGCTGCTCTCCCGCTGACAGCTCAACGCCAAGTCAACAAAGGAGCTGCGCCCCCACCCACACCAACAATCACCAGGCTTGCTCGCAATGTACCCAGGCCTGGCAGGAACTGGGCCATCGACGCTCCTCTTCTCAAAAGGGTCCTTTGGCATCTCAGGAGGAGCCTGCAGCCTAGTGGTACCAGGTTAATCCAGAGTCCCTGGGGGACATGAATTTGAATCCTGCCACGCCAGATGGTGGAATTTGAATTCAGTAAAGAATCTGGAATAAAGAGTCGAATGATGACCATCCAACCATCGTCAGGAAAAACCCATCTGGGTCGCTAACGTGCTTGAGAGTTCCAACAGTGCAGAAGGAGGCAATTCGGCCCATCAAGTCCACGCTGACCCTCTGAAGAGTAACACACACAGGCCAATGCCCCCTTTCCTATTACTCAATTTCTCATGCTCAATCCACCGAATTTGTACAAGAACATAGGGGCTAGAGGGGCTTACAGAAATAGGGAGGGGGTGTAAGGGCTGGAGGGGGTTACAGAGATAGGGAGGGGGTGTAGGGGTTGGAGGGGCTTCCAGAAATAGGGAGGGGGTGTAGGGGTTGGAGGGGCTTCCAGAAATAGGGAGGGGGTGTAGGGGCTGGAGGGGGTTACAGAGATAGGGAGGGGGTGTAGGGGCTGGAGGGGGTTACAGAGATAGGGAGGGGGTGTAGGGGCTGGAGGGGGTTACAGAGATAGGGAGGGGGTGTAGGGGCTGGAGGGGGCTACAGAGATAGGGAGGGGGTGTAGGGGCTGGAGGGGGTTACAGAGATAGGGAGGGGGTGTAGGGGCTGGAGGGGGTTACAGAGATAGGGAGGGGGTGTAGGGGCTGGAGGGGGTTACAGAGATAGGGAGGGGTGTAGGGGCTGGAGGGGGTTACAGAGATAGGGACAGGTTGTAGGGGCTGGTGGGGGTTACAGAGATAGGGAGGGGGTGTAGGGGCTGGGGGGTTACAGAGATAGGGAGGGGGTGTAGGGGCTGGAGGGGGTTACAGAGATAGGGAGGGGTGTAGGGGCTGGAGAGGGTTACAGAGATAGGGAGGGGGTGTAAGGGCTGGTGGGGGTTACAGAGATAGGGAGGGGTGTAGGGGCTGGTGGGGGTGACAGAGATATGAGGGGTTGTGGGGCTGGTGGGGGTTACAGAGATAGGGACGGGTTGTAGGGGCTGGTGGGGGTTACAGAGATAGGGAGGGGGTGTAGGGGCTTGAAGGGGGTTACAGAGATAGGGAGGGGGTGTAGGAGCTGGAGGGGGTTAAAGAGATAGGGAGGGGGTGTAGGGGTTGGAGGAGGTTACAGAGATAGGGAGGGGGTGTAAGGCTGGAGGAGGTTACAGAGATAGGGAGGGG
>NC_081394.1:5828763-5833763 GCF_030684315.1 Stegostoma tigrinum | reverse complement strand
ATCTTAAATGACGCTATCTTGCCCCCCTCTACCACCTCCATTGGCACCCACCACCCTCTGCGTAAAGAACTTTCCATGCATATCTCCCTTAAACTTTCCTCCTCTCACCTTGAAATCGTGACCCCTAGTAACTGAGTCCCCCACTCTGCGAAAAAGCTTCTTGCTATCCACAGGGGATTGTGGTGGAGGGTTGCTTTTCAGACTGGTGACCTGTGACCAGTGGTGTGCCACAAGGTTCGATGCTGCATCCCACTGTATTTCATCATTTCTATAAATGATTTGGATGTGAAGATAGGAATTATGGTTAGTAAGTTTGCAGATGACAACAAAATTGGAGGTGTAGTGGGCAGCGAAGAACATACAATGGGATCCTGACCAGATGGACCAATGGGCTGAGGAATGGCAGATGGATTTTAATTTAGATAAATGTGAGGCGCTGCATTTTGTAAAGGCAAATCAGGGCAGGACTTATACACTTAGGGGTAAGGTCCTGGGGAGTGTTGCTGAACAAAAAGATCCTGGAGCGCAGGTTCATAGTTCGTTGAAAGTGGAGTCACAGGTAGATAGAATAGTGAAGAAGGTGTTCGGTACGCTTGCCTTTATTGGTCAGTACATCGAGTATAGGAAGTTGGGAGGGTCATGTTGCAGCTGTACAGGACATTGGTTAGTCCACTTTTGGAATATTACCTGAATTCTGGTCTCTGCTATAGGAAGGATGTTGTGAAACTAGAAAGCGTTTCAGAAAAGATTTACAAAGATGTTGGCAAAATTGGATGGTTTGAGCTACAGGGAGAGGCTGAAAGGGCTGGGGCTATTTTCCCTGGAGCGTCGGAGGTTAGGGGTGACCCTATAGAGGTTGATAAAATCATGAGGGGTATGGATAGGGTGAATGAGCAAGGACATTTCCCTTGGGCGGGGGAACTCTAAATCTAGAGGGGCATAGGTTTGAGGTAAGAGGGGAAAGATTTAAAAGGATCCTAAGGGGCAACTTTTTCACACAGAGAATGGTGCATGTATGGAAGGACCTGCCAGAGGAAGTGGTGGGGGCTGGTACAGTTACAGCATTTAAAAGGCATCTGGATGGAGACATGGATAGGAAGGGTTTAGAGGGACAAGGGCTAAATGCTGGAAATGGGGCTATATGTTACTGTCAGATATCTGGTCAGCATGGGCAGATAGGAAGGTTCTGTTTCCACGCTGAATGTGCAGAGGTTGGTTCAGGAATGAATGTCTGTCCCAGGTCCCCAGGCAGAAAACCCATGCGCTCCACCACCATCCCCCCCCCCACCTCCCAATCCTGCTATTTCTCTGTTGTGGGGGAAATAAACTCTACTATAATCCCCTTCCCTGACTTTCCTGTCTAACTCGAGCCTTGAATACATTCAGTATCCCAGGCTAACCGCACCCCCTCTCCTCCCCACCCCCACCCAACACCCTGCACAATTCTCTGGGAGAGAGAATCCCATAGACTCATTCACCTGCGGAACACCGTCTTATTGTGAAACTGTGCCTTTCCCCCATCGTTCTTGGTTCCCCCACAAGGTGGGCGATAACACCCTCACGGGATCCACCCCGCCAACACCCCTGTCAAACGCCACCCCCTCCCCAACATTTGATCTGTTTCGATCAGGTCACCCTCCCACTCTTCAAAGCTCCAATGGATACAGGGCCCTGAACTGCTCCAGCTTTCCCCCATTCAGACTGACCCCTTCTCCTCCCCGGAAGCAGATGAGTGAACTTTCTCTGAACTGCCTCAGATGCCAACCCATCCCTCCTTAACAAGGGGGATGGAAACTGGACAGAGTGCTCCAGAAGTAGTCCCAAATTCAGACCCAATCTCCCTCGTAACAAAGGAATATGAGGCTCAGACGAAAACTAGCAAAAAAAAATCTCTGAACAGTATTCCAGTCACAACCTGCCTTTGTGTTGCTGGTGAATATTGGGAGTTTTTACCCCTGGATCCCAAGCACTGCAAATAATTAAAGGTCCCAACACCTATCACAGGTTAATATCCAATCCAATGAATAGACATTCATATCATCCCTACTCTCCATCTCCTCTTTGAGGTCACATCTTTGCAACAGCTCCTCAGGGTAGTTTGCTAGGCCGAACAATCTTCAGCTGCTTCATCATTTTCTTTCCTTTACTCATTCACGGGCTGAGGGCCTCACTGGCCAGGCAGTATTTATTCCCACCCCTAATTGCCCAGAGTCAACCACATTGCTGTGGGTCTGGAGTCACGTGTAGGCCAGATCAGGTAAGGATGGCAGTTTCCTCCCCGAAAGGACATTAGTGAACCAGATGGGGATTTTCCAACAATCGACAATGGATATTTTATTGAAATCAAATTCTCTCTATCTCTGTAACCTTCTCCAATCCCTACACCCTTCCCTGTCTCTGTAACCTCTGTAACCTCCTCCATCCTATACACCCCCTCCCTATCTCTGTAACCCCCTCCAGCCCCTACATCCCTCCCTATCTCTGTAACCCACTCCAGCCCCTACATCCCTCCCTATCTCTGTAACCCACTCCAGCCCCTACACCCCCACCCTATCTCTGTAACCCCCTCCAGCCCCTACACCCCTCCCTATCTCTGTAACCCACTCCAGCCCCTACACCCCCTCCCTATCTCTGTAACCCCCTCCAGCCCCTACATCCCTCCCTATCTCTGTAACCCACTCCAGCCCCTACACCCCCACCCTATCTCTGTAACCCCCTCCAGCCCCTACACCCCTCCCTATCTCTGTAACCCACTCCAGCCCCTACACCCCCTCCCTATCTCTGTAACCTTCTCCAATCCCTACACCCCTCCCTATCTTTGTAACCTTCTCCAATCCGTACACCCCTCCCTATCTCTGTAACCTCCTCCATCCTCTACACCCCTCCCTATCTCTGTAACCCCCTCCAGCCCCGACACCCCTCCCTATCTCTGTAATCTCCTCCATCCCCTACACCCCTTCCCTATCTCTGTAACCTCCTCCATCCTCTACAACCCCCTCCCTATCTCTGTAACGCCCCTCCAGCCCCTACACCCCTCCCTTTCTCTGTAACCTCCTCCAGCCACTACACCCCCTCCCTATTTCTGTAACCCACTCCAGCCCCTACACCCCCTCCCTATCTCTGTAACCTTCTCCAATCCCTACACCCCTCCCTATCTTTGTAACCTTCTCCAATCCGTACACCCCTCCCTATCTCTGTAACCTCCTCCATCCTCTACACCCCCTCCCTATCTCTGTAACCCCCTCCAGCCCCGACACCCCTCCCTATCTCTGTAATCTCCTCCATCCCCTACACCCCTTCCCTATCTCTGTAACCTCCTCCATCCTCTACACCCCCTCCCTATCTCTGTAATCCCCTCCAGCCCCTACACCTCTCCCTATCTCTGTAACCCCCTCCAGCCCCTACATCCCTCCCTATCTCTGTAACCCCCTCCAGCCCCTACACCTCTCCCTATCTCTGTAACCCCCTCCAGCCCCTACACCCCCTCCCTATCTCTGTAACCTCCTCCAGCACCTACACCCCTCTGTCACCTTCACTAATTCCTGACCTAACCCTCTCTTCGCTCCTCCTTGATCCCCTTGCCATGGGATCTCTTTGTCCCAGTGTTTTGCCCCTGTCTCTAATATCTCCTGAAGTCACCCAGGAACAGGTTGTGCTCGGTTTATCCTCCTGTGAACAGCCCAACCTCACCCCCACCCCTTGAAGGTGGATTATTTGGTAAATTGAGAGTTTTAATCTTTTGGGGGCAGGTGCGGGCAAGATGGCATCCTTGGGGAGACAGGGAGAAGTTGGTGGGAGAGGGCAGATGAATGGGTTCAGACCCGGAGATGGTCTCTGCTTCAGGGCAATGGGATAACTGGGGGCCTTGACAATCCCTGGCTCACCCAACACAGAAACACGTGTGCGCACACACACACACACACACACACACATATATGCACATACTCAGACACAGTCACACACACACACAAACACAGGGACACAAACACACACACACACACACACACACACACAGTGACAGAGGCACACACACCCACACACACACACACACACACACACACACACAGTGACAGAGGCACACACACCCACACACACACACACACGCACACACACACAGTGACAGAGGCACACACACCCACACACACAGGCACACACACATACACACAGATACACTCAGACACACGATCAGAGACACACACAGACACACAAACAAATATAACTATTCTTGAATTGATTTGTGTGCATGTCGCTTTTGCTCACTGACAGAGCCTGAGGGGAAGGCCCCGTTGCCATGACACCAGACGGTTCAGCCTGACTCCTTGACCTCTCCACCTCTTCCCCTCTCTGCAAACCCCCTTCCCCACCGCCACCCCAACTATCCTCACCCCACGGGCAATGTCCTCCTCTCCCGCACCCTCCCCCGCCTTCCCTTCCCCTCTCCCTCCCGTCAACCAGCATTCCCCTCCCCACTGCCTTCCATCTCTGCTCCCAACCCGTAACCTCACCACAAACCCCCTCCCGACCCAGGGAACATCTTTGCTCTGCCTTTTCCCCTCCCCTCCCCTCCTCATATTCCCTCTCCACCAACCACCCACCCCCCCCCACTCCCCCCAGCCCCAAACCCCCCCCACCCCCTCTGCTTTCCGCTCAACACTGAGAGACATTTGGGAACATTCAGTGTAGAGTATTCAATTCAAACAAATTTGCCTTCCACCTTCTTGAGGTGAACATTTCCCTTCCCTGTGTTTCTGAAGACATTAACTCTGCTTTTTCTCTCTCTGCCCTTCAAGTTCCCTGCTCAAGCTCCAGCTTTTGTTTCTGATTTTTTACGTCTGCGGCCCTTTCGTTTTCTATCCCCGTTTGGTGACATTTTCTTCCATTGTCTTAGACTCAGCTGCCTCTTCGGGATTAATCTCCCATCAGTGCGTTCCCTCACTTCAGAGAGGGTCTCATTTTAACCCCTACACCTGAGGAGCAGACTTGCTAAAATAAGACCTGGC